>NC_058081.1:447769807-448022836 GCF_014858855.1 Bufo gargarizans
TCAACACTATTACAGATATTTGTTTATGGTGGTGTCATATTGGAGGCTCACACATCTTTCCTATATTTCCCATATAGATGGCACTGAAGGGTATGTGTGCTTTATGCAGCTGCAATAAAAGGCAGTAAATGGACTGCCAATACTGTTTCTCAAAGACCAGGCAGAGGCAGATATATGTGCATAGTATTATGATCCTGCCTTATTTAGACCTCCAGCAGTAAAATAATCTGTTATTTAATCACTTTCAAATAACTAATGATATTGCGATCACTCTGTTCATCTTGTCCCAGTTTATACAGTAAAGGCGGCCATAGACATTAGAGAAAATTTGACCTAATATGGCAATATAGGTATGATTATCTGATTGTTTCCGGTGTATGAATTTCAATATGCTCAATGCTTTTCAATATGCTCAATGCTTTGTTCCCACAGGAGTTACTGTAAGCTGCTGATAGATGTGTCTACTATCTGGCATTGATTTATTCTCATTTACCTATTGGCAAGCTGAGCATCCATATGTATGGAGGAGTCAGAAAGAATTGCTAAGAGACTACAGAAAACAGGATATTTTTGCCTATTGTGTTTTCCACATGGAGAAAATAATGTAATCAGTGGACGTTTTTATTTTGGTGTCATAACTATGTTCGAGGATATGCATAGATCTCTCTTGTAATCATGTTTCTTTTATTAAAATAAATCTACATGCTTACTAACCATTATCCATGAAATACAGTGTATTAATCCATAAATTTAGTCTCAGAGAAGAATGTATATATATATATATATATATATATATATATATATATACAGGGAGTGCAGAATTATTAGGCAAATGAGTATTTTGACCACATCATCCTCTTTATGCATGTTGTCTTACTCCAAGCTGTATAGGCTCGAAAGCCTACTACCAATTAAGCATATTAGGTGATGTGCATCTCTGTAATGAGAAGGGGTGTGGTCTAATGACATCAACACCCTATATCAGGTGTGCATAATTATTAGGCAACTTCCTTTCCTTTGGCAAAATGGGTCAAAAGAAGGACTTGACAGGCTCAGAAAAGTCAAAAATAGTGAGATATCTTGCAGAGGGATGTAGCACTCTTAAAATTGCAAAGCTTCTGAAGCGTGATCATCGAACAATCAAGCGTTTCATTCAAAATAGTCAACAGGGTCGCAAGAAGCGTGTGGAAAAACCAAGGCGCAAAATAACTGCCCATGAACTGAGAAAAGTCAAGCGTGCAGCTGCCAAGATGCCACTTGCCACCAGTTTGGCCATATATCAGAGCTGCAACATCACTGGAGTGCCCAAAAGCACAAGGTGTGCAATACTCAGAGACATGGCCAAGGTAAGAAAGGCTGAAAGATGACCACCACTGAACAAGACACACAAGCTGAAACGTCAAGACTGGGCCAAGAAATATCTCAAGACTGATTTTTCTAAGGTTTTATGGACTGATGAAATGAGAGTGAGTCTTGATGGGCCAGATGGATGGGCCCGTGGCTGGATTGGTAAAGGGCAGAGAGCTCCAGTCCGACTCAGACGCCAGCAAGGTGGAGGTGGAGTACTGGTTTGGGCTGGTATCATCAAAGATGAGCTTGTGGGGCCTTTTCGGGTTGAGGATGGAGTCAAGCTCAACTCCCAGTCCTACTGCCAGTTTCTGGAAGACACCTTCTTCAAGCAGTGGTACAGGAAGAAGTCTGCATCCTTCAAGAAAAACATGATTTTCATGCAGGACAATGCTCCATCACACGCGTCCAAGTACTCCACAGCGTGGCTGGCAAGAAAGGGTATAAAAGAAGAAAATCTAATGACATGGCCTCCTTGTTCACCTGATCTGAACCCCATTAAGAACCTGTGGTCCATCATCAAATGTGAGATTTACAAGGAGGGAAAACAGTACACCTCTCTGAACAGTGTCTGGGAGGCTGTGGTTGCTGCTGCACGCAATGTTGATGGTGAACAGATCAAAACACTGACAGAATCCATGGATGGCAGGCTTTTGAGTGTCCTTGCAAAGAAAGGTGGCTATATTGGTCACTGATTTGTTTTTGTTTTGTTTTTGAATGTCAGAAATGTATATTTGTGAATGTTGAGGTGTTATATTGGTTTCACTGGTAAAAATAAATAATTGAAATGGGTATATATTTGTTTTTTGTTAAGTTGCCTAATAATTATGCACAGTAATAGTCACCTGCACACACAGATATCCCCCTAAAATAGCTAAAACTAAAAACAAACTAAAAACTACTTCCAAAAATATTCAGCTTTGATATTAATGAGTTTGTTGGGTTCATTGAGAACATGGTTGTTGTTCAATAATAAAATTAATCCTCAAAAATACAACTTGCCTAATAATTCTGCACTCCCTGTATATATATATATATATATATATATATATATATATATATTAGAGATGGGACGGGGGATTCGTCGAATCCACGAATCCCTCAAATCCCGACGTAATTTACCGGATACGAATCCGACGAATCCCGGTGGGGCCCAGACTGGTGGTGGCGGCGGCAGGGCACAGCAGAAGATGAGCGCTTCGCTGCTGCGACAGGGGGAGGCGTTACCTTTCCCTGTTCCTCTGATAGGCTGCCGGCACAAGGCCCGCAGTCTATCAGAGGCCAATGCAGGCAGAGCGATGACATAATTGCGCCGCCTGAGCCGTACAGCGCAGGACACAGGCCAGAAGAGGCCTGCATCGCAGCGGAGGTAAGTAAAAGTTTTTTTTTTTGTTTTTTTTATATGTTACTGGCACATTGGCGAGGGGAAGAGGTGAGAGGCACTATGATACTACTGGCACATTGGGGGGAGGCACTATGATACTGGCACATTATGGGGGAGATGGCACTATGATACTACTGGCACATTGGGGGGGGAGGCACTGATACTGGCACATTATGGGGAGAGATGGCACTATGATACTGGCACATTATGTGGGGAGATGGCACTATAATACTGGCACATTGGGGGGGAGATGGCACTATGATACTGGCACATTATGGGGGAGATGGCACTATGATACTGGCACATTATGGGGGGTGGTGGCACTATAATACTAGCACATTATGGGGGGAGATGGCACTATGATACTGGCACATTGGGGGAGATGGCACTATGATACTGGCACATTGGAGGGGATGGCACTATAATACTGGCACATTGGGGGTGAGATGGCATTGTGATACTGGCACATTATGGGGGGAGATGGCACTATAATACTGGCACATTGGGGGAGATGGCACTATGATACTGGCACATTGGGGGGCAGATGGCACTATGATACTGCCACATTGGGGGGGAGATGGCACTATGATACTGGCACATTGGGGGGAGATGGCACTATGATACTGGCACATTGGGGGGCAGATGGCACTATGATACTGCTACATTGGGGGGGGGAGATGGCACTATAATACTGGCACATTGGGGGGAGATGGCACTATGATACTGGCATATTATGGGTGAGATGGCACTATGATACTGGCACATTATGGGGGGAGGTGGCACTATAATACTGGCACATTATGGGGGGAGATGGCACTATGATACTGGCACATTGGGGGAGATGGCACTATGATACTGGCACATTGGAGGGGATGGCACTATAATACTGGCACATTGGGGGTGAGTTGGCATTATGATACTGGCACATTATGGGGGGAGATGGCACTATAATACTGGCACATTGGGGGAGATGGCACTATGATACTGGCACATTGGGGGTGAGATGGCATTATGATACTGGCACATTATGGGGGGAGATGGCACTATAATACTGGCACATTGGGGGAGATGGCACTATGATACTGGCACATTGGGGGGCAGATGGCACTATGATACTGCCACATTGGGGGGGAGATGGCACTATGATACTGGCACATTGGGGGGAGATGGCACTAAGATACTGGAACATTGGGGGGCAGATGGCACTATGATACTGCCACATTGGGGGGGAGATGGCACTATGATACTGGCACATTGGGGGAGATGGCACTATGATACTGGCATATTATGGGTGAGATGGCACTATAATACTGGCACATTATGGGGGGAGGTGGCACTATAATACTGGCACATTATGGGGGGAGATGGCACTATGATACTGGCACATTGGGGGAGATGGCACTATGATACTGGCACATTGGAGGGGATGGCACTATAATACTGGCACATTGGGGGTGAGATGGCATTATGATACTGGCACATTATGGGGGGAGATGGCACTATAATACTGGCACATTGGGGGAGATTGCACTATGATACTGGCACATTGGGGGGCAGATGGCACTATGATACTGCCACATTGGGGGGAGATGGCACTATGATACTGGCACATTGGGGAGAGATGGCACTATGATACTGGCACATTGGGGGGAGATGGCACTATGATACTGGCACATGGGGGGCAGGAGAGAGGCACTCTGCACTTGATAATGGCACATGGGGGACAGGAAAGAGGCACTTGATACTGGCACATGATTAGGGGGCATCTATGGGGACACTTACCGGCACATTATTGGGTGGCACTGTTTGGCCACTTCTTATTGGCACATTATTGGGGGGCACTATGGGGGCATTTACTGAGGCCACAAAGAAGGGGTATTTTATATGGGGGGGCTCTGTGTGGTACTAGTATTATCAGGGGTATTATCTGTTTCTGCAGTATAGTATTGGGGAGCACAGCGGCACAGTATTGGGGGTGGTAGGATGGTAGGATTTGTCCAGAAGATGTGAGGATGATAGAAAAGTAGTAAACTAAGATTTATTTATTTTTGTCAAACTGCAGAGACAAAAAATGGCTGACAAATGGTGATCTGGTCTGAAGGTCTGAAAGGAGAAGATGAGGAAAGAGAACATCTACATCAAAGGAGACATCACTGGATGTAAGAGGTATGTGGCGCTGTATTACCCTGTATTTCTGTAGAGATAGGAGCAGGGGCGTAACAATCGCGGTGTATATACATGTTTATGCATATGCATGTTCTTGTAACCATGGCAACTAAAATGTACAAATCTTCAGTGAGCTGCAGGGCAGTGTGGAGGATAGTAGTAGTAGTACCCAGAGTTCTGATGCTGGGCCAGTAATGGTAAGGGAGCAATTTTTCTCCTTCGGGGCACTCCCTGATGTTAGGGTTTCCTTGCCTGTTAGTTTTTAGGAGTGCCCTTGGTGCAAGAGGATGCTGTGAGGTACCTGTGCAAGGCAGGGTTCTCTGAGGAGTCAGACAGTTATGAGGCATCCTTAGTGGAATTTAGTCTCTGGACAGTGGATCCTTTCTGTCCTTTTTGATATAGTGAAAGGTCTGAAGCTTATTTACTCCCACCAGCATGCAAAGATTTTGATTCCTCAATGTAGGGGCCCTACATTTCACTGAAATGCTTTGCAATCCTCCTTATAAGCTGAACTTTCTGATGCATCCAGTAATTTTCTTCTCTCAAGAGCTAGCACATTTATGGTGTTGTAATGCACAGGGCCTGAAGACTCCTTGTTAGCTGTGCTCCACCTTTTTTTTTAGCTGTTCAGTCACATGCATCTAATACTAGACCAGTGCTTCTCAATTATTTTCTGTCATGCCCCCCTAAGAAGAAGAAAACATTTCGCGCCTCCCGCGCGACTGTAAATAGAATCATTTGTCTATAAAATTGTTATAGGTACACCTCTGCATAACACTGTATCCTTATTAACGTATAAGAGAATAAAAAAAGAAAGAAATGTGGATCAATTAACAACAAAGAATAGCTTTATTAACTGTAGCAGAAAAGATTTAAAGGAGCACAGGATTTGCACCTTCCCCCTCCTCCTTTTGATCCAGGGTACTGCCTTCTAGTTTGTATACTTTTTCCTCCTCCATCCCCTGGTTACTATTTATTTTCCCCTTTTCAATTTTATTATCAGATTTTGTGTTTGTCCTACCTCCTCTCCTTGACCCCTGCTCTTTATGTTCTTTCTGTGCTTCAGCTCTTGTTTTCCCACCTGGTGATGCTGCGGATGTATCTTTGCGACTCTGCCTTGATGACATGCCGGCGTCCTGCTCTTTCTCCTCTGTGAGTGGCACTAGGAACCGGCGTATTGATTCCTGTATGTCTCCACGGGTCCTCTGCATGTGTCACGTGCGTTGGCGGTCACGTGGTCCTCCGCGTCGGGCTGCTACTGGGGCTGCGCTGGGACAATCTCCAGTGATCGTGCCTCGCTGCTCCCTCTCTCCAGCTGTAGAGTTGCTAGGCAATCGACGCCGTGTGGGACGCCGCTTGCGAGTGAGTCGGATAATCCGATCTGGACATCCAATATAACAGTGTTTGCCGAGGTCAAACGAGCCCCCCTTTACGGAGCCTACGAGCCCCACTATTTGAGAAGCACTGTACTAGACTAACACACTTCCTTCTAGAGAGGAAGAGGTGGTGCCAGCAATGCCTAGCAACAGTAGCTAAGGACCTCCCACTCCACATAAAGCCTTTTGGGACATACACAGTGCATAAAATACATTACATTAACACTTTTCAGTGGGCTTCCAGGACACTGCACATCTAGTGCTTACATTACAAACTCACATAGTATAATTGAAACAATATAGCAATATAGAGCAGGCTTAGGGTCTGTATTACACTGATGACACCCACCTACACTGTGTGGAATCAGAGGCAATTTTGATCTTGGGCATGCAACTGCTTAGATGCTGCAGACATTAGCAAGTTCACCATTTGAGCAGTTAGACAAGGGAACAGGGGCTCCCTCTTTCCCCCAAATCTCCACTGACACAATTGTGGGATAGGTCATGCCATTTTATAGCTGCTATTAAACCTTGTCTCTAGGACGGTGTTAAAAGGATGCTGGTAAAATCACTTCACCTTATAATACAGACATATTGCAGATTGAAGTCCCCTAGGGGAACTAAAAAAAAGGAAACAATAACAGTAAAAGAAACAAATAAATATATATTTAAAAAAAAAATTATATATATATATATATTCAAACACTGACCTTTTCCATGAAAATAAATTACATAGTTGGTATTGTTTGTATCTAAAAATGTCTAAAATTTTAAAATATCACATTTATCATGCGCGATTAACACAGGATTTTTTGTCACCTTGCTTCCTCAAAAAATTGAATACAACATTATCCGAAAGTCAGATGGACCCCCAAAAAAGAATTGCAGACCGACCCACCAAAAATTTGTCTTTACACAGCTCTATCACTGGAAAAATAAAATTATCGGTGTTAAAATATGAAGACACAAAGCAATTTTTTAACTAAAACTTTTCAATTTCTTAGAAATAGTAAGACAGCAAAAACTGCATACATTTCATATTGTCATAATTAGAGATGAGCAAATAAAAAAAAAAATAGATTTGCCGATTTGCTGAATGTTTTAAAAATTTGGTTAGATACTAATATATTGGCGGTGAATTATGTAAAAAAAAGTATATTTCCTGACTCCTGACAGCCTTTATAGTGGTGTAGAACACTCTCCCTTGTAGTAACACGCATAATGAGTCTGCTTTGGTAGCGAAATAATACTGTCAGTCCGTATGACATGCAGATGACATGCGTCGCTCTTAGAATCACAGCATACTTCACTTATTTAGGGAGTCACGGGGCCAAAACAGTCCAAATAACTCAAGTATGAACTCAACCTTACAGGTCGATGTTAGTGCCAAGAAGAAGCAAACTCCTTTTAAACCGTTGCCAGCTGATCCCACATAGATGTTATCAGAACCTATTCTATTAAACGCTTATACAAGTAGAGCCCCCTCCCAACAGAGTGGAGAGGGTGTCAGCAGTAAGCTTGTGTTTACTTCACTGATTAATTTGCCCTTCATCTGATCCGTCAGAACTATAACCCACAAAAAACGAATGCCAAAAAAAAACCCGAAGTGGATTCAAAACAGAGATGATACGTGAATGGAATATTGTATATATGTTTTCTGTGTTTTGTACCCACTCCTGCTTTTGGCTACCAAATCATAAGCCAATTCTGATACAGGACCATACAGGCCTTACCAGCTGCTACACAGACAGGATCCGTTGGTTGTCTCATTTTTCCTTCCTTCTAACAGATCAGAAGAAGGGTCAAATAAATTATGATGTCAGCCACGCCGAAAGGCAAAATAGTGGCCCAGTCATGAAGTGGGGAGGGTGGGAACAGCATGAGGAGACCACAGAGTGGCCCAATGACAGGGTTTGGAGGCTGCGGCAGCATCAAGAGGCCACATAGTGGCACAATGACATAGTCTGGAGGTTGCGGGTGCGGCAGTAGCAGCATCAGGAGAAGGCCAACCAGTGGCACAATCACAGTCTGCTTAAACTAATAACACACAAAGAATTAAATGTTACCATGTTTTTATTGAACACACCATGTAAACATTCACAATGCAGGTGGAAAAAGTATGCAAACCCTTGGATTTAATAACTGGTTGAACCTCGTTTGGCAGCAATAACTTCAACCAAACGTTTCCTGTGGTTGCAGATCAGACGTGCACAACGGTCAGGAGTAAATCTTTACCATTCTTCTTTACAAAACTGTTTCAGTTCAGCAATATTCTTGGAATGTCTGGTGTGAATCGCTTTCTTGAGGTCATGCCACTGCATCTCAATCGGGTTTAGGTCAGGAGTCTGATTGGGCCACTCTAGAAGATGTATTTTCTTCTGTTTAAGCCATTCTGTTGTTGATTTACTTCCATGCTTTGGGTCATTGTCCTGTTTCAACACTCATCTTCTGTTGAGCATCAGCTGGTTTACAGATGGCCTTAAGTTCTCCAGCAAAATGTCTTGATAAACTTGGGAATTCATTTTTCCTTTCCTTGGGAATCCGTCCAGGCACTGATGCAGCAAAGCAGCCCCAAACCATGATGCTTCCACCGCCATACTTCACAGTTGGGATGAGGTTTTGATTTTGGTGCGCTGTGCCTCTTTTTCTCCACATATAATGTTGTGTGTTTCTTCCAAACAACTCAAATTTGGTTTCATCTGTCCACAGAATATTTTGCCAGTACTGCTGTGGAACATCCAGGTGCTCTTGTGCAAACTGTAAACGTGCAGCAATGTTTTTTTTGGACAGCAGTGGCTTCCTCTGTGGTATCCTCCCATGAAATCCATTCTTGTTTACTGTTTTGCGTATCATAGATTCGTTAACAGGGATGTTAGCATATGCCAGAGACTTCTGTAAGTCTTTAGCTGATACTCTAGGATTATTCTTCACTTCATTGAGCAGTTTGCGCTGTGCTCTTGCAGTCATCTTTACAGGACGGCCACTGCTAGGGAGAGTAGCAGCAGTGCTGAACTTTTTCCATTTATAGACAATATGTCTTACCGTGGACTGATAAAAAAAAGGAGATACTTTTATAACCCTTTCCAGCTTTATGCAAGTCAACAAGTCTTAATCGTAGGTCTTCTCAGAGCTCTTTTGTGCGAGGCATCATTCACATCAGGCAATGCTTCTTGTGAAAAGCAAATCCCGAACTAGAAGATTGGAGGTGTTGTAACCAACACCTCCAATCTCATCTCATTGATTGGACTCCAGTTGGCTGACACCTCACTCCAATTAGCTCTTGGAGATATCATTAGTCTAGGGGTTCACATACTTTTTCCACCTACACTGTGAATGTTTACATGGTGTGTTCAATAAAATCATGGTAACATTTAATTCTTTGTGTGTTATTAGTTTAGACTGTAATTGTCTACTGTTGTGACTTAGATGAAGATCAGATCACATTTTATGACCAATCTGTGCAGAAATCCATATCATTCCAAAGGGTTCACATACTTTTTCTTGCAACTGTGTGTGTATATATATATATATATATATATATATATATTTATTATTTCATGAAATACGCCCCATACACTTTCAACAGAAATAACTGCAAAAGTGAAGTGAGAATATATTTTTATTGTTGGACTGAAATAGGCAACTATATACTTAGACCAGAAAAAACTGCAACAGTGCAGTGCATATATATATGTTTCTTTTTTTTTTACTGAAATCTGCACCTATATGCTTTCAACAGAAATAACTGCAGAAGTGAAATGCATATATATTTTTCTTGTAGTACTGATATAAGATACTATAGATGCTAAGATATAAGCCACTACAGGCTTTTCAACCTAGCACTTTCAGCCCAATACCGAATAGCTGGAATGACAGAGCTGTCAAATCTCCAAATATTCTTTCCCTGCACTTGTAAATCGCTTTCCTATCAATGTCCCTAGCGCCTTTTATTGTCTCTTCCTGCACTAAGATGCTGTGAAATGATTCCTCCCTATCCTTTGCCTGCACTTATAAATAGTTTTTTTTTGTCTTTTTTTTCCCACAGTCAGGTTTTTCCAATTGCTGTCCCTAGCGCCTTCATATGTCTGTCCCTGCACTCCAAACGCTGGAAAATGTCTGACTCTGCAGTGTCCCACTCGTGATCGTGGGCACCGCAAACTAGTTTTATTGTGTTTTATTGTCATATATTATGCCTGTATACTGTACTTTATCTCATGTCATATTCTCCCATGTCGCTATGTGATTTTATGTGTAAGATCCTTTACACAGGCGTAGTTAGGGTGCACTACACTAGTTTCTCCACTAGATGGGGTAGTATTACAGTGTATATATAGCTTAGCTCAGGCCTAGTTAGGAGTGTCTAGTGAAGTTTAGTCAGTGAGCAGCCATGATGTAACTGCTTGCTGGAGGGAGGCCTCCTGCCTCTCTGCTCTCTCCCTGTTGGCTCCGTAGTCCAGGGTTAAAGCCTTCAAGATTCAGCCTAGAGGTGAGAAATCTACTTCTATAGCTCACTCCTCTGGGGTGACCAGTGTCAAGCTGCAAACAGCAAGTATTTAAGGGGACTAGTATATTTTATTCAAATCAAAGGATAGCAAACGGCCGTACTCAAAGGCTTCCCAGGCACCTTTGCAATTAGTTGTAGGACACAGCTTCCGGCATCCACACCTCCAGTTTAAATCCTGAGAACAGTTTAGGTCAACTGTCGGAAAAGCACTGGAATTAGAGGTTCAAGGATTCTGAAAACCACCTTTAATTCAGATTAGAATAAGGCGAGAGTTAATACCAGCCTAAGACTTTTATACTTCAAAAGCCTAGTCTGTAGCAGTAGCTTTCATATATATAAAAGACAAAGAGCCTGTTTTACCTTAGGACTTACAATATCCTACCCCCGTATGCATGAGAGACTGTATTTCATAGATGGATGTACTAGAGACTGTTTTATACTTGGATGTAACCGTTACCAGGAGCAACGTTCAGTGAAAGTTATAAGCTGGATTCCACCATCCTTGTCTCAGTCTCCAATTCCTCAGTTAACACTACAGTAAATGGTTGTACCACCATAAAAGGTACTGGCATCATGACTACAAGGGACCTTGCCATAGGCACATTAATACAGACCATCAAGGGCACCTCAAACCACCATCTGGCCTGTGTCCCTTACACCAGAGCGTGCCCCAGAGAATTCCTGTGCTGATCTCCTCATCACTTGTGCAGGCCTGCCCAGGGACGACGTAACCGTGAGTAACCAGAACTGTATTTACCTTGGCCCACCTAATGCTTACACCGTGACCTCACGTATAATTCCCCTGTCGGTCTGGCTTACTGCAACTCTATGATGGCCACCATATTTATAGGGCTGTGACATCACAGGGCTGGCTGGCTGGCTGGCTGCTAATTGGCTGCATGCAGGCATGTCAATCTGGGTGATCCCACCTTCCCAGAGTTCCTTGCCCCATCCTTGCCCCATGTCCTCAGTCCTCACATGTGTAGCCGCCATTTTAGGAAAAATGTGATTCGTTATAATGAAACACAAGGAAATTCACATCCCTTGCGAATCGAATTTTTCCTGAAATTCTAAACGAATTCCACTTTGTCAGCTTCGATTCGCTCATCTCTAGTAATAATTTTACTGACCCTCAGAATGAAGTTGTGTTATGTACATATTATTTATACTGCACTCCGAATGCTGTAAAAATTTTACCCCAAAAAAGGAAATGGTGAAATTGCATATTTTTTTAATTTCACCCCACATATACAGTATTTTTCGCTTTAGAAGATGCACCTTTTCCCCCCAAAGTGGGTGAAAATGGCAGTGTGCCTTATAAAGAAAAAACTAATGAGCCAAATGTATATGCCTCTAAACATTTGAACTTTCAAACGTTTAGAGGCAATTACTAATGAGAGTTTCCATTATGGAATTGCTCATTAGAATGTAGTAAACACGTAGAGTGGTGAATGAAGCACTGCTAGTGCTGGCTGCACTCACCACTCCCTGGACTTCTCCAGGCCCACGCTGCACTTTTGTGGCACTTACAAAGTTAGGACATAGTGCAGTGAGGATCTGGAGTACATAGGAGGAGCTGTTGGATGTACAGAGTGTCAGTACCGTCCAGAGAGGTATAGTTATTTTTCATCTGATCTGAGGTCTGATTTGAGAGTCTGATATTGGGATCTGATATGGGGGCCTTATATTGGGGTCTGATCTGAGATTGATGTGGAGAGTCTGATCTGAGGTCTGGTATGGAAGTTTGATACTAGGGTCTGGTATGGAGATCTAATGAAGATTGAGGGTCTAATTTGGGCGGTCTATTGAAGACTGGGGGCCTGATCTGAGGTCTGATGAAAAAACACATTTTTCAGATTTTCCTCTAAAATCTAGATGCGTCTTATAATCCGGTTCATCTTATAAAGCAAAAAATATAGTAATTAACAGTGGTCTTGAGGTTGCCATACACATAGGATTGTCAGACAACTTTTAAATTATGTGTGTGGCAATATGAGCAGTAGTGATGAGCGGCAGGGTCTATATTCAAATTAGCAATATTTTGTGAATATTTGGGCAAATATCCATCATATATCAGAAAATTTGCGATCTCCATTCATTATTATTTTTCATTGCGAAAAATCGGCAATGTAATATTCGAGTACTGCGCATGCGCAAAACGGGCGTGGTCTAGTTTAGCAACAGTTTTCAAAATTACCTGAAGTTTGATGAGATTAGAAAAAATGGTTGACAGCAATTTTTGCTAAGAACTCCTGATCACTGTAAATAATTTCACATTACACCAATGTATTTGATTACATTTCACATGCATGTCAGAATAATCGCTTTATATGCAGAGAGTGTTTTAAAATATTGACAATTGTGAAAATTAACGCTAATAATGCAATTTTTTTTTGCAATACATACAACTTCACATTTTATCAGGTCTCAATAGTTATTACTGATTGGTGCACTAAGTATTGTTGTGACATCACAGCCCTATGTCTATAGCATATATGTGTGGATAGCAGAGTAATATCTCTCACATGCACATTGCACATCCATTTTCCTGCCGCACACTATATACCCCCCACACACACAAACACAGTCTATAGATTAGAGTTTGTGTCCTGTTGGTCAGAACTCAGGAGATCCTTTACGAGCTATGGCGGAAGTTTAATGTCAGGCATACTCAAGAAAGTTTTTTAAAGATTTGAAGAGAAGGAACTCGTCAGAGAGATCCGTGACAGAATATGTCCAGGTGCAATAGTTACATTACTTTTGTATCTCTCGCCAACACTCTGTAATGTATATATATACAGACGTGGACAAAATTGTTGGTACCCTTTGGTCAATGAAAGAAAAAGTCACAATGGTCACAGAAATAACTTTAATCTGACAAAAGTAATAATAAATTAAAATTCTATAAATGTTAACCAATGAAAGTCAGACATTGTTTTTCAACCATGCTTCAACAGAATTATGTAAAAAAATAAACTCATGAAACAGGCATGGACAAAAATGATGGTACCCCTAGAAAACACAGAACATAATGTGACCAAAGGGACATGTTAATTCAAGGTGTGTCCACTAATTAGCATCACAGGTGTCTACAACCTTGTAATCAGCCATTGGGCCTATATATATGGCTCCAGGTAATCACTGTGTTGTTTGGTGATATGGTGTGTACCACACTCGACATGGACCAGAGGAAGCAAAGGAAAGAGCTGTCTCAAGAGATCAGAAAGAAAATTATAGACAAGCATGTTAAAGGTAAAGGCTATAAGACCATCTCCAAGCAACTAGATGTTCCTGTGAGTACAGTTGCACATATTATTCATAAGTTTAAGATCCATGGGACTGTAGCCAACCTCCCTGGACGTGGCCGCAGGAGGAAAATTGATGACAAATCTAAGAGACGGATAATCCGAATGGTAACAAAAGAGCCTAGAAAGACTTCTAAAGAGATTCAAGGTGAACTTCATGCTCAAGGAACATCAGTGTCAGATCGCACCATCCGTCGTTGTTTGAGCCAAAGTGGACTACATGGGAGACGACCAAGGAGGACACCATTGTTGAAAACGAATCATAAAAAAGCAAGACTGGAATATGCCAAACTACATGTTGACAAGCCACAAAGCTTCTGGGAGAATGTCCTGTGGACAGATGAGACAAAAATCGAAGTTTTTGCCAAGGCACATCAGCTGTATGTTCACAGACGAAAAAATGAAGCATATCAAGAAAAGAACACTGTCCCTACTGTGAAACATGGAGGAGGCTCTGTTATGTTCTGGGGCTGCTTTGCTGCGTCTGGCACAGGGTGTCTTGAATCTGTGCAGGGTACAATGAAATCTCAAGACTATCAAGGAATTCTAGAGAGAAATGTACTAGCCAGTGTCAGAAAGCTTGGTCTCAGTCGCAGGTCATGGGTCTTGCAACAGGACAATGACCCAAAACACACCGCTAAAAACACCCAAGAATGGCTAAGAGGAAAAAATTGGACTATTCTAAAGTGGCCTTCTATGAGCCCTGACCTCAATCCTATTGAGCATCTTTGGAAGGAGCTGAAACATGCAGTCTGGAAAAGGCACCCTTCAAACCGGACACAACTGGAGCAGTTTGCTCATGAGGAGTGGGCCAAAATACCTGCTGAGAGGTGCAGATGTCTCATTGACAGTTACAGGAAGCGTTTGATTGCAGTGATTGCCTCAAAAGGTTGCGCAACAAAATATTAAGTTAGGGGTACCATCATTTTTGTCCATGCCTGTTTCATGAGTTTATTTTTTTACATAATTCTGTTGAAGCATGGTTGAAAAACAATGTCTGACTTTCATTGGTTAACATTTATAGAATTTTAATTTATTATTACTTTTGTCAGATTAAAGTTATTTCTGTGACCATTGTGACTTTTTCTTTCATTGACCAAAGGGTACCAACAATTTTGTCCACGTCTGTAGTTATGCAAATAAGTATTTCATCCCTTTACAAATGATTACTTATTAACTGGTGTGACATGTAGCAAATCAACCGGTTACATTATACATCTCTACCTCGCCAGGAGTATATATATATATATATATATATATATATATTTATACACAGTGAGATACAAATGAATGATGTAACCGACTGATTTTGTGCATTTCACACACACATAAATATATGCAGGTGAAACTTGAAAAATTAGAATATTGTGCAAAGTTCATTTATTTCAATAATGCAACTTAAATGGTGAAACTAACATATGAGATAGACTCATTACATGCAAAGCGAGATATTTCTAGCCTTTATTTATTATAATTTGGATAATTATTTCTTATAGCTTATGAAACCCCAAAGTCACAATTTTGAGGTACCCTTCGCTCGGGGGATATGGATTAATTAGCTGACTAAAGTTTGACACTTTGAGCCTAGAATATTGAACCTTTTCACAAAATTTAAATTTTAAGCTGCATTAATGCAATTCCTTTTCATTTGCATTACTGAAATAGATGGACTTTTGCACGATATTCTAATTTTTCGAGTTTCACCTGTATGTGTGTGTGTGTATATACATAAACTGCAATCATCATTCTGTATATCCAAAAATGACATAATATACAAGTATCCATACTGTGAAGAGATTAATAACTTCAATTAAGCTTTGTGAATTCATAGTATCTGCTTAATTAATCAAAATTACATATTAAACAATATGTCCAAAACCAATTGTGTCATTAAAATATCAGGTGTACCGATTAACCACCTCCCGACCGCTGTACGCATATATGCGTCCGGGAGGTGGTTGCTTTATTCCTCCTGGACGCATATACGCGTCTTCTCGCGAGACGCGAGATTTCCTGTGAACGCGCGCGCACAGGCGCGCGCGCTCACAGGAACGGAAGGTAAGCGAGTGGATCTCCAGCCTGCCAGCGGCGATCGCTCGCTGGCAGGCTGGAGATCCGAATTTTTTAACCCCTAACAGGTATATTAGACGCTGTTTTCATAACAGCGTCTAATATACCTCCTACCTGGTCCTCTGGTGGTCCCTTTTGTTAGGATCGACCACCAGAGGACTCAGGTAGGTCAGTACAGTCGCACCAAACACCACACTACACTACACTACACCCCCCCCGTTACTTATTAATCCCTTATAAACCCCTGATCACCCATGATCACCCCATATAAACTCCCTGATCACCCCCCTGTCATTGATCACCGCCCTGTCATTGATCACCCCCCTGTCAGGCTCCGTTCAGACGTCCGTATGATTTTTACGGATCCACGGATACATGGATCGGATCCGCAAAAAGCATACGGACGTCTGAATGGAGCCTTACAGGGGGGTGATCAATGACAGGCGGGTGATCACCCATATACACTCCCTGATCACCCCCTGTCATTGATCACCCCCCTGTAAGGCTCCATTCAGACGTCCGCATGATTTTTACGGATCCATGGATACATGGATCGGATCCGCAAAACACATGCGGACGTCTGAATGGAGCCTTACAGGGGGTGATCAATGACAGGCGGGTGATCACCCATATACACTCCCTGATCACCCCCCTGTCATTGATAACCCCCCTGTAAGGCTCCATTCAGACGTCCGCATGTGTTTTGTGGATCCGATCCATGTATCCATGGATCCGTAAAAATCATGCGGACGTCTGAATGGAGCCTTACAGGGGGGTGATCAATGACAGGCGGGTGATCACCCATATACACTCCCTGATCACCCCCTGTCATTGATCACCCCCCTGTCATTGATCACCCCCCTGTAAGGCTACATTCAGACGTCCGCATGATTTTTACGGATCCATGGATCGGATCCACAAAACACATGCGGACGTCTGAATGGAGCCTTACAGGGGGGGTGATCAGTGACAGGGGGGTGATCACCCTGATCACCCCCTGTCATTGATAACCCCCCTGTAAGGCTCCATTCAGACGTCCGCATGCGTTTTGTGGATCCGATCCATGTATCCATGGATCCGTAAAAAATCATGCGGATGTCTGAATGGAGCCTTACAGGAGGGGTGATCATTGACAGGGGGGTGATCACCCTGATCACCCTGATCATCCCCTGTCATTGATAACCCCCCTGTAAGGCTCCATTCAGACGTCCGCATGCGTTTTGTGGATCCGATCCATGTATCCATGGATCCGTAAAAAATCATGCGGATGTCTGAATGGAGCCTTACAGGAGGGGTGATCATTGACAGGGGGGTGATTACCCTGATCACCCTGATCATCCCCTGTCATTGATAACCCCCCTGTAAGGCTCCATTCAGACGTCCGCATGTGTTTTGTGGATCCGATCCATGGATCCGTAAAAAATCATGCGGATGTCTGAATGGAGCCTTACAGGGGGGGTGATCAGTGACAGGGGGGTGATCACCCTGATCATCCCCTGTCATTGATAACCCCCCTGTAAGGCTCCATTCAGACGTCCGCATGTGTTTTGTGGATCCGATCCATGTATCCATGGATCCGTAAAAAATCATGCGGATGTCTGAATGGAGCCTTACAGGGGGGGTGATCAGTGACAGGGGGGTGATCACCCCGATCACCCCCTGTCATTGATAACCCCCCTGTAAGGCTCCATTCAGACGCCCGCATGTGTTTTGTGGATCCGTTCCATGTATCCATGGATCCGTAAAAAATCATGCGGATGTCTGAATGGAACCTTACAGGGGGGGTGATCATTGTCAAATGCCAACTTTGTATAAAAAAATGGGAAAAGTTGTCTTTTGCCAAGATATTTCTCTCACCCAGCATGGGTATATGTAAAATGACACCCCAAAACACATTCCCCAACTTCTCCTGAGTACGGCGATACCAGATGTGTGACACTTTTTTGATGCCAAGGTGGGCAAAGGGGCACATATTCCAAAGTGCACCTTTCGGATTTCACCGGTCATTTTTTACAGATTTTGATTGCAAAGTTCTTCTCACACATTTGGGCCCCTAAATTGCCAGGGCAGTATAACTACCCCACAAGTGACCCCATTTTGGAAAGAAGACACCCCAAGGTATTCCGTGAGGGGCATGGCGAGTTCCTAGAATTTTTTATTTTTTGTCGCAAGTTAGTGGAATATGAGACTTTGTAAGGAAAAAAGAGAAAAAAAAAAAATCATCATTTTCCGCTAACTTGTGACAAAAAATAAAAAATTCTAGGAACTCGCCATGCCCCTCACGGAATACCTTGGGGTGTCTTCTTTCCAAAATGGGGTCACTTGTGGCGTAGTTATACTGCCCTGGCAATTTAGGGGCCCAAATGTGTGAGAAGTACCTTGCAATTAAAATGTGTAAAAAATGGCCTGCAAAATCTGAAAGGTGCACTTTGGAATATGTGCCCCTTTGCCCACCTTAGCTGCAAAAAAGTGTGACACATCTGGTATCGCCGTACTCAGGAGAAGTTGGGAAATGTGTTTTGGGGTGTCATTTTACATATACCCATGCTGGATGAGAGAAATATCTTGGCAAAAGACAACTTTTCCCATTTTTTTATACAAAGTTGGCATTTGACCAAGATATTTTTCTCACCCAGCATGGGTATATGTAAAATGACACCCCAAAACACATTCCCCAACTTCTCCTGAGTACGGCGATACCAGATGTGTGACACTTTTTTGATGCCAAGGTGGGCAAAGGGGCACATATTCCAAAGTGCACCTTTTGGATTTCACCGGTCATTTTTTACACATTTTGATTGCAAAGTTCTTCTCACACATTTGGGCCCCTAAATTGCCAGGGCAGTATAACTACCCCACAAGTGACCCCATTTTGGAAAGAAGACACCCCAAGGTATTCTGTGAGGGGCATGGTGAGTTCCTAGAATTTTTTATTTTTTGTCGCAAGTTAGTGGAATATGAGACTTTGTAAGAAAAAATAAAAATAAAAAAATCATCATCATTTTCCGCTAACTTGTGACAAAAAATAAAAAGTTCTATGAACTCACTATGCCCATCAGCGAATACCTTAGGGTGTCTACTTTCCGAAATGGGGTCATTTGTGGGGGTTTTCTACTGTTTGGGCATTGTAGAACCTCAGTAAACATGACAGGTGCTCAGAAAGTCAGAGCTGTTTCAAAAAGCGGAAATTCACATTTTTGTTTTTGTACCATAGTTTGTAAATGCTATAACTTTTACCCAAACCATTTTTTTTTTGCCCAAACATTTTTTTTTTATCAAAGACATGTAGAACAATAAATTTGGCGAAAAATTTATATATGGATGTTGTTTTTTTTGCAAAATTTTACAGCTGAAAGTGAAAAATGTCATTTTTTTGCAAAAAAATCGTTACATTTTGATTAATAACAAAAAAAGTAAAAATGCCAGCAGCAATGAAATACCATCAAATGAAAGCTCTATTAGTGAGAAGAAAAGGAGGTAAAATTAATTTGTATGGTAAGTTGCATGACCGAGCGATAAACGGTGAAAGTAGTGTAGTGCCGAAGTGTAAAAAGTGCTCTGGTCATGAAGGGGGTTTCACCTAGCGGGGTTGAAGTGGTTAAAAACATAATGGAGGGGGCCAAGAACTAACCAGCATGGAAACAATAAAGCGTCCCGTTTGGTTAACTGCGCATATTCGGCGCATTGCTTCCGCATTAAATAAAGAAACATGTGATGCGATCAAGTGTCCATAGACAGGGCGTTCACATGATAACAGATCACGCGTTCATACCAGAAATTGAACGCAAGCTGAGCCAGAAACGCATCCTGTCTATGCGTTCACATGATAGCAACCAAGGAAATGAGTAGAATAACTCCCAAAATGGTGACATGTCTTCAAGAATATTAAATATACCACAGTTTATATTGCAAAGTGATTATATAAAAATTGAATTGCAATTTATCATAACATAGGTCTGAAGAAGTAACATAAAATATAAATGTATATATAGATATATACATGTCGCAATAACGTTCCATTACCAAAACCGGATTACCACACGGATGAGTTTAACGCCAGTCACACCCAACCATGTAGAGAGAGGTCAACATGGAAGTCAGGCATCCTGTTCAGGAATACAGACAACACCATGTTCAAACCTTAATCCTGATTAAAACAAACAAGAACATAATAAAATAATAAAATGTAATTATGTTTCTGAATCAGTCCTGTACAATGTTAGGGTGGGTTCACACTAGCGTTAGCTATTCTGTTACTTTTGACAAGGGAAGTCCACATAAAAAGTCCTAGGGCGAATAAGTGGTCCATGCTGGTTGTCCATTCAGGTAAATGTTAATGCTGTACGATAAGGCATACACATAGCTGGGCCTAACTCAGTGGGATCAGAACAGACAGCAGCAGCAGCAGGTAAATGGTAATGCTGTAGTATAAGGCATACACATAGCTGGGCCTAATTCAGCAGGAAAAGGAAACACAGCAGCAGCAAGTAAATGGTAATGCTGTAGATTAAGGCCGACTCATAGCTCATCAAGATAAGGACAGACAGCAGCAGCAGGTAAAGTTAACGGTGGAATATAAGGCCTACACATAACTCAGAATGATCAGGACAGACAGCAGAATCAGGTACATGGTAATGGTCGAGTCTAAGGCCTACACATAGCTCGGCCTAACACAGAAGGAACAAACAGCAGCAGGTTCTTTGTTTGCAGCAGGAATGTGTTCCCAGAAATAGGTGCCCACCAAACCGGGGCAACACCTAAAATAAACTTAGACACCTCTGACAGCAGCAAGCTCTTCATCTAGAGCAGGAATGTGCTCCCATGCATGCAAAATGCTATATTTTCCTTTGACAATATTGTTTTTCAAAGGTATTTGAAGCTTGTAAAGTCCACAATAAATTAGGACAACATTAGCTTCACACACTGCCCCCACTGGTCTGCTCTAAGTTTCCATATCGGGCATATTGAGTCTGGAGAAGAACACTGCGGTAACAAAGCCTGTCATGCCATGTGCTGATTCCTCCAAGCCAGAGGGCAGCAGGGCTTGCGGGGTTGAACTGTGGCTCTCTCATGCTCCTTTTGTCTGTGAGGAGGCATGGATACCGCAGCTCGCCCCACCCATACATGATCAGCGCCGCACAAACGCTGGGCTCCGGCCATCTGTAGCACCCAGACATCCTCTGCCCATCTGAGAACAGAAGCCAGTGAAGAACCAGCTTGCCTCGGCCCGGGTCTGGAAGTGTCACTGGTTCTGCTGCCAGGATCAAAAGGAGGATGAGAGAGCCGCTGCTAAACCCCGCCAGTCCTGCTGCCCTCTGGCTTGGAGAAATCAGCACATGGCACAGCAGGCTACATTACCACAGTGTTCTTCTCCAGACTTGATGTGACCTATATGGAAACTGAGAGCAGACCGTTACCAGCGGCGTGTGGAGCGCTGTGTGGAAATTGGTATCTGAGAGGTCTATTTTCCAATATGGTTTATGTATGGAGGGCAGTGTCCAGAGATCACACAGAGGACTATGGGGTACATTATAGTAGGGCTGAAACTATTAATCAATTGAATCGAGTAATTTGACACAAAAAGCCAATGTGGTCAATTTCCCTTGTCATTTAATATAGACTGTTCCTACTAATGTTTATGCACTACTGTTCTAGCGCCCGTTATTCTTGCAGGCATATATACACATATATATATATATATATATATATATATATATATATATGTTTCAATAATAAGTGAATTGAATGAATAAATAAATAAGAGGTTTAACAAATTAATGAAAAAATAGATAAACTCATCGATTGATAAAAATAAAAATAAATTCTTCACCAAATAAATACATAAAGGAATTCATCAATAGAGAAATATATAAATAAAGTAATCAATAAATAAATACATAAATAAATTCATCAATACAGAAATAAAAAAGTCATACATAAAAAAAATCAATAAATAAATACATGAATTCATCAATAAATAAATACATGAATAAATTCATAGTAAAAAATACAATGTAACAGCATTCTGCAAACCAAATAAAGCATATAAATAAACAAATTAATCTATACAGAAATATATAAATAAAGTCATCTGTAATGCATCTCCTGGCACCCCGACTGGGTACCTCGATTAATGGATGCTCCTAGTGCTTCCCGATGACTCCAAGCACTCCGTTCTACACCGTTACAACCACAGGAACAGGGAAT
Organism: Bufo gargarizans; assembly: GCF_014858855.1. NCBI lineage: Eukaryota > Metazoa > Chordata > Amphibia > Anura > Bufonidae > Bufo > Bufo gargarizans. The sequence goes on from NC_058081.1 coordinate 447,792,167, forward strand.
AGGAACAGCTCTTACAAGAGCTAGGAGTTATAGATAAGGGAGTATACAGCATATAGCAATCCCCACACACGAGACGAGGCTCTATGGTGAATGTAAAACAGGAACTCTTTATTGACCCCACAAACATTGTCTTTTATTCACATTTTCCACCTAGGTTACCACCCCAGTGGACCTGGTTGGGAACTGAGGACATAGCATAGCAGCCAATAATTTACAGTTTTACAGGTTAAACACAAAACTATACATTTAACAAACACAATGCCATTGCCTGTAACTCAATCAACAAACACAATGGCATTGCCTGTGACGCAATCAATAACAGAATAGGCATTGTCTGTGATGAAATTAACAACACAATGGCATTGCCTGTGACATATTTAACAAACACAATGGATTCTGCCTGTGATATATTTAACAAACACAATGGACTTAATTACTCACAGGCATAAAATACAATGTGTATTTTATGCCTGTGAGTAATTAATTCCATTAAGTCCATTTATGCCTGTGAGTAATTGAGTAATTAAGTCCATTAAGTCCAAAACACCCCAAAACACCACATATCCCCATAAAAGTTACATCCCCTGATAGCCTGGCTCTGGGTAAACAAACTATCTAAAAATCACCCAGATTGTTTCAGGGGTTCAGGAATTTCCTGGAAGTCTTATTTTTGCCCCACCGTGCACATGGTCACATGCCCCAAATAGTTCCAGTAAAAAGTCCACGGGGCAGAAACAAAGCCTTTGAAATCCAATATGCCCAAATAGTGTCCCAGTGGCTATAGTCACAGGGCAAGAGGCTGGCAAACAGACTTCTCTAACTCCCAGTGACAAAGGTGCTTTGATCACACATCTTCCCTCCCAGGGGGAGACTAACCAGGCACCTGACCTCCTGTTGGTCAGTACCTGAGTTAGTCGAGAAGCCCACCCACAACAAAGTACTTCACCTGTAGTTCTTGGGTGTCCAACTTTTTTCGGTCTGTCCTAGGCTGCAGAGGGTACGTCTGCTGCCCCTGATCTCCCTTGTGTTCCCAGGCATGGAGATGTAGGTATGCTGTAGGCAGAGGCCAACTGCGCTCTGCCCTGGTGCCAGCACTTCTGCTAGGACAACCTGTAAGCAGTCAGGCTCTGGATCAAGGGAAAGTGTAGGGCACAGGCTAGCAGCGCTCTGCCCAGATCCCAGTTCTTCCGCTGGGGTAGCCTATGAGGAATCAGCCGCTGGACAAGAGGATAGGGGAGGGCAGTGGTCAACTGCGCTCTGCCCAGATGCCAGCTATTCAGCTGGGGTTGCCTATGGGGAGTCAGGCTCTGGACAAGAGGATAGGGGAGGGCAGAGGCCGACTGCGCTCTGCCCAGATGCCAGCTCTTCCGCTGGGATGTGGTCAGGGAATCCTACCCCCAGGACCTTGTTGCAGATCAGCTGTGGAGAGGAGGAATCGCTTACCTCCTCCTCCTGGCATTCCTGCGGGGTTGGTGGGGGATCTGTACCGGCCGTCCAGCATCCCAGTAGGCATGGTACAAAAACCGTGGTCCCATCTGTACCTGCCGTCGGGAGGTCTTTCCAGAACCAGTAGATGAAGTTCCCTACTTTGGGAGTTGGTAGGGAAGCAGGGGGTATCGCCGCCAAGTCTTCCCAGGTGTAGGGGGGCAGATCTGGCTCTGCTTGTCGGGTAGGTTGGGGATGAACGGAGCTAAGCAGGTGTTGGTAGGTCTGCTCCAGCTCCCACTCCCTTGTTACCAGGTGGGTCATGTCTTTGCTCACCTCCCATCTGTCAGCATAAACATGCATGCCCATCCGGTAGTCGTAGATGTCCCAAAACCTAGACTCCTCCGTGCTGCTGATATCAATGTCCTCTTCCAAGGCCTCCCATAGTAACCCAGGTCCATTATAGTCCTTCCCTTCAGGTAAGTCGTGTTCGGACGTCCAGGAGGAATGTTGAATGACATGCCATCTTAAGGCCCGGTAAACATCCTTTAGCCAAAGCTCCTTACATACCAGGCTCTGGAATATGTTACCCACTTGTCCAGGGGCTGCTCTCTCAAGAGACCCATCCGCATCGTCACACACTTCTGTAGCCACTGCTCATAACTGGGAAGACTCTCACCTCGCCGCCGCTGGGCATTTTCCAGGGCATCATACCAGACTTCCTTTCTGTCTGCATCCCTGTAGTCCGTGGCCACCTCCTCCTCCTCGTCATGGAACGCTGTCCGAAGACTAGTTGATTCCATCCTGCGGTATCCAGGGGCGATGTACGGATACTAGCGTTGCCCTCAATATACTCCATGAATGGTGTCTCCGAGCTGCTTCTCCTCACACTAGTACGCCATCCCACTGCTGCCACTACTTTAACGGATCTCCTGGCACCCGACTGGGTACCTCCGTTGATGGATGCTCCTAGTGCTTCCCAAGGACTCCAAGCACTCCGCTCTACACTGTAACCACCACAGGAACAAGGAACAGGAACAGCTCTTACAAGAGTATAGCAATCCCCACACACATGAGACGAGGCTCTTTGGTGAATGTAAAACAGAAACTCTTTATTGACCACACAAACATTGTCTTTTATACACATTTTCCACCAAGGTTACCACCCCAGTGGACCTGGTTGGGAACTGCAGACATAACATAGCAGCCAATCATTTACAGTTTTACAGGTTAAACACAAAACTATACATTCAACAAACACAATGGCATTGCCTTTGACGCAATCAGCAAACACAATGGCATTGCCTGTGACGCAATCAATAACAGAATAGGCATTGTCTGTGACATATTTAACAAACACAATGGACTCTGCCTGTGATATATTTAACAAACACAATGGATTTAATTACTCACAGGCATAAAATACCCATTTTTCCCAACCACAGAAAACACCACATATCCCCATAAAAGTTACATCCCCTGATAGCCTCGATCTGGGTGAACAACCTATCCAAAAATCACCTAGATTGGTTCAGAACTTCAGCTGTGTTTCTGGTGGATACTCAGACACTGCTTCCAAACAGCAGAACTTCAGCTGTGTTTCTGGTGGATACTCAGACACTGCTTCCAAACAGCAGAACTTCAGCTGTGTTTCTGGTGGATACTCAGACACTGCTTCCAAACAGCAGAACTTCAGCTGTGTTTCTGGTGGATACGCAGACACTGCTTCCAAACAGCAGAACTTCAGCTATGTTTCTGGTGGATACGTAGACACTGCTTCCAAACAGAACTTCAGCTGTGTTTCTGGTGGATGCTCAGACACTGCTTCCAAACAGAACTTAAGCTGTGTTTCTGGTGGGTACTCAGACACTGCTTCCATACAGCAGAACTTCAGCTGTGTTTCTGGTGGATACTCAGACACTGCTTTCAAACAGCAGAACTTCAGCGGTGTTTCTGGTGGATGCACAGACACTTTTTCCAAAGACAGGTTCTGGCTATTGTCTGATTGCAAATGAGCATAGTTGATTAAGGCGTTAAATTTGTTATTGGGGGGAGGCGCTTGTAAGGGAGTGTGCATATATAGCCACATAGTATTAGCTTGCCGAATTATAGCTTGTTGCATTTTCAAAGTGCTGCTTTTATAAGTGCATTGGAGATATTCAGGAAACTAACTTAGACTAACTTAGAGCTTTTCCACTGTGGCAGAACTTCAGCTGTGTTTCTGGTGGATACTCAGACACTGCTTCCAAACAGGTAAGGAATTTGCGAGACAGGGTCTGGCTATTTTATGATTGCAAATGAGCATTGGTGATTAAAGGGGTTGTCCGAGTTATGAAAAAAAATAATATAGAACTGAAAATCTGATATATAACTGAGCTAAGCAATTTTTTTGCAAAAAAAAATATATATTTTTCCTAATTTCCCTGGTTCTTTTCTGGCTCTTTGTTTACATGCAATAAAAACAACCTCTGCCCCTCCCCCACTCTGCTAAGGGAGTGGATACAAGAGCTGCCCTGAGTGACATGTCTGCCTGCTGGGAGACTCTGCAGCATGTTGTATGTGTAGAACTACAAGTCCCAGTTGTATAATGACACTGCTAAGGGAGTGAATTCAAGAGCTGCCCTGAGTGACATGTCTGCCTGCTGGGAGACTCTGCAGCATGTTGTATGTGTAGGACTACAAGTCCCAGCTGTATAATGACACTGCTAAGGGAGTGGATACAAGAGCTGCCCTGAGTGCTGGGAGACTCTGAAGCATGTTGCATGTGTAGGACTACATGTCCCAGCTGTATAATGACACTGCTAATACACACAGGATCTTCCCCCTACCTTCTTGTGTAATGCTCTCTCTAGTATATCAGCTCCAGTGCCCAGAATTGTCCCTGCCTGCAGAGCTGTGCAGCTGAAGGGGTTAAGTATCCTTGCAAAGAGCAGACGGCAGTGAAGGGGGGCGTGGGCAGCACAGTGACGTTTCGTTTACAGGCTTGTAAACGAACATTATCAGCACAGGGAGAGAAGCTGACATCACAGGTCATGTGACCCTCAGTGAAATCTGAGAAACCAGCAGCTGGAGATAAAGTGAGTGAATTGGAAAGCTGTTACATTTTCTTAGGAACATAGAAAGAATAAAAAAATAACTCGGATAACCCCTTTAAGGTGTTAAATTTGCTGTTGGTGGAGGAGCTTTTGTGGGAGGGTGTGTATATATACTGCAAACAAAAAGGGGGTCAGTCAGCACATACCAACGCGCAGGGGCACGTTGCTATGGCTGAGAACAACCTTGTAAAACAAAACATGCAATGCAACAGCTCTCTGCAAGCCAAATAAAGTACACAAATGCATAATAATTGCTAATGCTATACTTATAAATTTGAGATGCTTGGCAAACCATTTTGTACAAAATTATTTGAGCCCGTCTGCCGCACGTGAAGGCGATCTCTGTAAGACGGGTTCCTAACACTAAATTCTACCTGTTATGTGCCATGACGGCTACCATGCAATTCAGGGAGTGTAGGTTCCACATGCATGCTGGGCCTACTTCAATTTCTGTCAACATTACATGTTTTGTTTTGCATTGTTTTTCTCAGCCATAGCAATGTGCCCCTGCGCTTTGGGATGGGCTGACTGACCCACTTTTTCTTTGCAGTTTGTACTGGAGGTGTGGGAGACACCTCAGTCGCGCACTCCTGACCAGCTCGTCTGCCCCATAGGCTGATTTTAATTAGTGTAAGAATATAGCTTGTCCTGCTCTTTCATTCACTGGCACCAGGAGAGATATAGTTATGGACTCTTATTGCATTCTTTGGTGGCCATTTGGCGCCAGGAGTGGTGTGGAGTGGGCCCAGCATGCATGTTGGTACCTGCATTCCTTGGATATAATGGAGGCCATTTTGGCACCAAAGATGACAGAAATTGAAGCAGGCCCAGCATGCATGTGCAATCTACACTCCCTGAATTGTATGGTAGCCGTCATGGCACATAACAGGTAGAATTTAGTGTTAGGAACCCGTCTTACAGAGATCGCCTTGACATGTGGCTGACGGGCTCAAATAATGTTGTACAAAATGATTTGCCAAGCATCTCTAAGTATAGCACTAGAGCAATTATTATGCATTTTTGTACTTTATTTGGTTTGCAGAGAGCCTTTGCATTGCATGTTTTGTTTTACATGTGTATGTATATGTATATATATATAGCCACATAGTATTAGCTTGCCTGATTATAGCTTGCTACATTTTTAAAGTGCTGCTTTTATAAGTGCAGTGGAGATGCAGCGGAAAATCAAATTTTTGAAATCTGAGATTTGTAAATGAACTGTTAAACAAACTCAGGCTGGGAACGTTGCAATGCCACTACCACAGAGGCCCCCTAGAAATGGAAGATGGGTTACTGCAGGTTCTGGTAGACTTAGAGTGTTGGATTGAAGACATCTCCCACAGCCTGTGGCTCTCCATAATTCATTTGCAGCCCTTTCAGAGCTCAAGAGCAACATGGAGGATGGCTCAGGCACAGTGGGTGAGGAACAATCATTTCCCATGCCTAAAGTATGCAAGACTGCAGCCAAAGACAAAAAGGAGAAGGTGAGGACTGATAGTAAGCAGCTGTTGGTGGGCGATTCTTTCATAAGAGGTGTGAAGTTTAAGGAAAATAGTTTTGTGAGATGTCTCCCTGGTGCTACCGCTAGCAGGGATAGACGACGTTTCTTTAATATTGTTAGGCAAGCAAAGCAGGAAAGGGAGGTGGATGTTATTGTCCATCTTGGGACAAATGATCTGGCTTGCAATGAGGTTGCATAGGTGAAGGAAGCTTTTCACACACTTGGAAATGATATACAGGAGGTTGCATCAACTGTTTAATTCTCTGCAGTTTTGCCTGTGCATAACCTTCAGCATGACAGGAAGATGCATATTAAGGAATTCAATGTATGGCTTGGTGAATGGTGTCTGAACCAAGGGTTTGGCTTTGTGTCTCATGTTAGCTCTCGTTGGAATGGAAAAGAACTGTACAAGAAAGATGGTTTGCATCTTTCTCTCAAGGGAACGAATGTCCTCAGTGAACAGTTACAAGTATTTGCTAAGGAGCATTTAAACTAGGAAGGGGGGGCAAAAGGGTGATAATCCAGCAGTCCGACTGCCCCCGGAACAATGCCAGAAGATGCCAGTAGCACAGAGGTTAAGAAATGACAATCTCACAGTCTTGTCTACAAATGCTCGCAGTTTAGGGAATAAGATCAATGAGCTTGAGTCTATAATGGCATCTGAGAATATAGATTTAGTGGCTGTTACTGAGACATGGTTCAATGGGAGTAATGACTGGGATATAGCAATACCAGGGTTCTCTCTATATAGGAAATACAGAGAAGGCAGGAAAGGGGGGAGGGTGTCCTTGTATGAGAAAGAGCATAAAATCTAATTTAAAACAAGTTAGCGAGACCAATTTAGAGTCAGTTTGGGTTTCCTTGCAACTTGATAATCATAAGGTAACTCATGTAGGTGTGATATATAGACCACCTAGACCAAGTTAAAGAATTAGATGATCTACTAGTTGAGGAAATAGCTAAATGACATTGAAAGGGGAAGTTATCATTATGGGAGACTTTAATCTTCCTGATGTAAACTGGAAAACCAAAATAGCTAGTTCTGCCAAGAGTACAGATATTCTAAATTCCCTACTGGGATTATCTCTACAGAAAATAGTTGATGAGCCAACCCGGAAGGAGGCCATTTTAGATTTAGTATTCACAAATGGGAATTTGGTATCTGATATTACTGTATGGGAAAGCTTGGGATCTAGTGATCACCAGTCAGTGTGGTTTACTATAAGTACAGTGACTGAGTCACACCACACAAAAACAAAAGTTTTAGATTTTAGAAAAACTGACTTTTCTAAAATATGATTAGTGGTATATGACTCCCTATTACATTGGAACAGTTTCATTGGAATCCAGGAGAAATGGGACTACTTAAAAGTGACACTATTGAAGGCAACAGAAAATTGCATTAGACTTGTTAGTAAAAGCAAAAAAAGGAAGAGACCACTGTGGTACTCAGCAGAAGTGGCCAAAATAATTAAAAACTAAAAGATAGCATTTAGTAATTATAAAACAAAACAAAACTAGGATGACAGACAAATTTATAAGATTAGGCAGAGAAAGGCCAAACAAGTTATAAGAGCTTCTAAAGCACAAGCAGAAGAGAGCTCAGTCAGTGAAAAAAGGCGATAAGACATTCTTCAGATACGAAATATGGTATGAAACTGGCACTCCCATGTACGAGTAATAGTAGTACAATCTGAAGTATCAACAATATTTATTACATCACATAAGATCAAAATTAACCTAAATAATTGCTGCAGCAAGTATATAAATATTAAAATCTTTAGAATAAAAGATCCAAAATAAGTATCCAACAGAAGTGTCCCAAAAAATGGGGGGGGGGGGATAGATCCCTGAATAAGAAATATAATGCACAGTTCTGAGCAGATCCACCCACGCTATAGTGCAGGCGGATCTGCACAGAACTGTGCATTCTATTTCTTATTCGGGGATCTATCCCCCCCCCCCCCCCCCATTTTTGGGGACACTTCTGTTGGATACTTATTTTAGATACTTTTATTGGAGATTTTTATTGTATATTTTATTCTAAAGATTTTAATATTTATATACTTGCTGCAGCAATTATTTAGCTTGTTTAATTTTGATCTTATATAATGTAATAAATATTGTTGATACTTTAGATTGTACTACTATTACTCCTACGTGGGAGTGCCAGTCTCATACCATATTTTGTATACTTGCTTTGTTTGATTGAGTGAATCAGCTGAGACTAGAGCACCCATTCCAGACTTGTCAGAGGGGTGAGCTATTTGTCTACAACACAATTTATTCTTCAGATACATAAATGAAAAAAGGAAACTAAAACAAGGAATTAACAAATTAAAAACAAAAGAAGGATGATATATGGAAGAAGATAAAGAACTAGCTGACTGCCTCAATGAACTCTTCTGTTCAGTTTTTGCAAAGAAAAATGAAGGAAATGGACCTCAGTTAGGAAGGAAGACTAATGAATCTTGTGATGCATGTGTCTTTACAGAGGAAGAGGTTCTAAGTCAGCTGTCTAAAATTAATACAAATAAGTCACAGGGGCCTGATGGGATACACCCAAAGCTATTAAAAGAGCTTAGCGGTGAACTAGCAAAACCATTAACAGATTTATTTAACCAATCACTGGTAACAGGGGTCGCCCAGAAGATTGGAAATTAGCAAATGTTGTGCCAATTCACAGGAATCGGGCCACTATAGGCCAGTAAGCCTGACATCAATAGTAAGCAAATTAATGGAAACCATACTTAAGGAGAGGATTGTGGAACATCTAAAATTCCACGGATTGAAAGATGAAAAACAGCATGGGTTTACTTCAGGGAGATCATGTCAAACTAATCTTTTAGATTTTTTTGATTGGGTGACTAAAATAATAGATGGCGGAGGTGCAGTAGACATCGCTTATCTAGACTTTAGTAAGGCTTTTGATACTGTCCCACATAGAAGGCTAATCAATAAATTAGAGTCTTTGGGCTTGGACTCCCATATTGTTGAATGGATTAGGCAGTGGCTGAGGGACAGACAACAGAGGGTTGTAGTCAATGTAGTATATTCAGACCATGGTCCTGTTACCAGTGGGGTACCTCAGGGATCTGTTCTGGGACCCATATTGTTTAATATCTTTATCAGCGAAATTGCAGAAGGCCTTAATGGTAAGGCGTGTCTTTTTGCTGATGACACAAAGATTTGTAACAGGGTTGATGTTCCTGGAGGGATACACCAAATGGAAAAGGATTTAGGAAAACTAGAGTAATGGTTAGAAATCTGCCAACTCAAATTTAATGTTGATAAGTGCAAGATAATGCACCTGGGGCCTAAAAACCCAAGAGAAGAATATAAAATCAGTGATACAGTCCTAACCTCAGTATCTGAGGAAAGGGATTTAGAGGTCATTATTTCAGAAGACTTAAAGGTAGGCAGACAATGTCATAGAGCAGCAGGAAATGCTAGTAGAATGCTTGGGTGTATAGGGAGAGGCATTACCAGTAGAAAGAGGGAGGTGCTCATGCCGCTCTACAGAGCACTAGTGAAACCTAATTTGGATTATTGTGCTCAGTACTGGAGACCATATCTCCAGAAGGATATTAATACTTTGGAGAGAGTTCAGAGAAGAGCTACTAAACTAGTACATGGATTGCAGGATAAAACTTACCAGGAAAGATTAAAGGACCCTAACATGTATAGCTTGGAAGAAAGACGAGACAGAGGGGATATGATAGAAACTTTTAAATATATAAAGGGAATCAACAAGGTTGAGGAGAGAACATTTAAAATAAGAAAAACTGCTACAAGAGGACATAGTTTTAAATTAGAGGGGCAAAGGTTTTAAAGTAGTATTAGGAAGTATTACTCTACTGAGAGAGTAGTGGATGCATGGAATAGCCTTCCTGCAGAAGTGGTAGCTGCAAATACAGTGAAGGAGTTTAAGCATGCATGGGATAGGCATAAGGCCAAGGGCTATTCATAGTATTCAGTATATTGGGCAGACTAGATGGGCCAAATGGTTCTTATCTGCCGACACATTCTATGTTTCTATGCTGCTCCCTCTGGGGGTCGCCCCACCCCCGGACTAATGGGGACCCCCACACCAGCTCTCCCTCCTGACCAGGCCCAGACTCCTGGATGTCAGCAACCACCTCAAAAAAATCTTCCGCCTCCTCCTTGTCCTGGGCCTGGTCTTGGTGGAGCATTGTTGCCTCTTCTTGCTCCACCAATGCACTTTCCCCAGTATCGAGCAGGCGTTTTAGTGTCCTGTCCAGCAGGAACACTATGGGGAGCACATCATTGAGGCCACCACGCTCCCCGCTGACCATCTTGGTTGCCTGTTCGAATGGGGCCAACACGTGGCAGACCTGGTATATCTGCCCCCACTTCGCATTGGTGATGTAGGGGAGTGGGTGTGATGGTCCGGAAGTGCCTTGGTCCAGAAGGTACTCTGTCACTGCCCATCTCTGCTCCTACAACCTCTCCAGCATGTGGAGGGTGGAGTTCCACCGCGTCACACTGTCCACAATCAGCCTATGAGGTGGCAGGCTGTTTTCTGCTGCAATCTGTATAGGAACATGGTTGGGGAGCATTGGAAGTGTCTGGCAATCCTCCGTACCCTTTGCACGATGTCACTCAACCTCGGGTATGTGTGTAGGAACTTCTGTACCACAAGGTTGAAGACATATGCTATGCAGGGCATGTGTTTTAGACTGCCAGGATGGAGGACAGCGAGGAGGTTGCTGCCATTGTCACAGGCAACCATACCTACCTGGAGTCTTCAGGGTGTTAGCCACTTGTGGACCTGAGCCTGGAGTGTGGCCAGAACATCAGGTCCAGTGTGTCTCAGTTCACCTAAGGTCATAAGCTGGAGCAAGGCATGGCAGTGGACGTGCCCGACACTTGTGTAGCTTGCTGGGGGGCTCAGCAGCGGTGGAGACAGTGGCTTGAGGGAGAGCAGCAGTTCTCTCCTGGACTCCCCAGGGCGACACCACAAACTGAGATGCCGCCACATCTGATGATCCCTCCCCGTTGCCTCAGAGGGACATCCCTGACCATGTCTTCTGGTCCAGGCATCCATTGTCAGATGCACCCTATCGCTGACAGCATGATTGAGCGACAGGGATACATTCTGCACAATGTGCTAGTGTTGGGCAGGGACGCCGATCCTGGCAAAGAAATGGCGACTGGAGACACGCCATCTGGGTCGGGCCTGCTCCAACATCTGATTAAATGGATTGCAATCCACAATATTGAAGGGCAGCAGATGTTGGGCGATAACCCTTGCTAGGAGCTCAGTGAGAGAACGCACCCATTCGTCCCCGGGTACGTAGACCGTGGTGCGTTCAAATGCCTCGGCAACCGACAGCTGGCACTGGATGGCAGTGCAGGTGACAGTGGAGGGTGCAGAGGAGGCAGAGGTCTGGCTGCCGGTACCAGTACCTCTAGAAAAAGGAGTGGGGGAGTGGGAATGCAATGTAGGAAGGTGGTGGGGTGGCTGCAGGACAGTGGCAGGAGCTGATGTCCCCTGCACACTGCTGCTGGTGCTGCTGTGACTACCCTGCATCTGGTCCCACTCCTGCCAGTGGTTGACTCTCAGGTAAGGGCTGTGGTACCCAGCCAAGCAACAGACCTCTCTCTCCTGACCCTGGCATGGCACAGCTGACAGAATGCAATTGTCTGATTGTCTTCTGCCAGGGTGAAGTAAGCCCAAACAGGCGACTTACACACCGACCTCCTGTCAGATGGGGTGGTGCTGGCTTGTGCCTGTTCGGGCTCGGGGCAAACAGGTGGAGGTGGCACTTGCTGCTGCTGGCATACCTGCTTCTGCTGCTGCTGCCACCGCCTCCTGCTGCCACTACCAGAGGAGCTTCTGCCATTGGGCTTCCTGGTGACCTGGCATACAGTTTTCCTTGGGTGCCTACCTTCCTCATCCGTGCTGCTGTCACCTGACAAGGGAGGTGGCACCCATTTTTGGTCACACTCCTCTTTATCGCCTACATTGTCAGACCCAAGGTCGACCAGTGGTGGACTGAGGGGCACAGCTGACGTGGAGCTCCTGACCTGGCTTCGCTGGCCCCTGGCTGATGCCTAGGTCTGACTAGGTTCTGCGGCTAAAACCACCAGCACAAATTGGAAGGGATGTTACTGGGATACTGAGGGGTGCTTGCCCCTGCTCCTCCTCCATCCCTTCCAAAAGGTCTTGTGCACCCGGACCAAGCTGCAACTCACTCTCCAACATTACCTCCCCAAGATGTCCCTCTCGCTATCAAACAGCATCAGGGATGAGTCTTGGGGGCCGGAGGCTGGTCCTGCAGGAGGAGGAGAGCTGCTGCTGTTCAGAGCCGAGGCAGAGGACTCTGTGCCACTGGCTTGTGTCACGAATGACACAACTGCCTCCTGAGATGAAATGGGGCAGCTGCCAGCACCCAAAAAAATCTCTGACGAGGCAGACGCCCTGCCAGCTGCCCCCTCCCCTCCATGTGTAGAGGTAGAGGAATTTCCCCATGCTGGCAGCGGTCCAGCACTGGAACCGACTCCCTACCACGACCATAGCTGCTGGCACACCTATGTCCACTCATGATCGATTCTGCAAACACTGTTTTCAAACACCAAAAAAAAAAAAAAAAAAAGGGGAATTTGGGCTAACTTTATTGGGTTCAGGAAAATGGGGCAAAAATGAAATTTAATAGACATGGAACCCTAAGACAATGACAGAAAACAAGACAACAAAATATAATTTTTTACAAACCAGATTCCAAAAAAGTTGGGACACTAAACAAATTGTGAATAAAAACTGAATGCAATGATGTGGAGATGGCAAATGTCAATATTTTATTTGTAATAGAACGTAGATGACAGATCAAACGTTTAATTCGAGTAAATGTATCATTCTAAAGGAAAAATTCGTTGATTCAAATTTTCACGGTGTCAACAAATCCCCAAAAAGTTGGGACAAGTAGCAATAAGAGAGTGGAAAAAGTAAATTTGAGCATAACGAAGAGCTGGAAGACCAATTAACACTAATTAGGTCAATTGGCAACATGATTGAGTATAAAAAGAGCTTCTGAGAGTGGCAGTGTCTCTCAGAAGCCAAGATGGGTAGAGGATCACCAATTCCCACAATGTTGCACAGAAAGATAGTGGAGCAATATCAGAAAGGTGTTACCCAGCGAAAAATTGCAAAGACTTTGCATCTCTCATCATCCACTGTGCATAACATCATCCGAAGATTCAGAGAATCTGGAATAATCTCTGTGCGTAAGGGTCAAGGCCATAAAACCATACTGGATGCCCGTGATCTCCGGGCCCTTAAACGACACTGCACCACAAACAGGAATACTACTGTAAAGGAAATCACAGAATGGGCTCAGGAATACTTCCAGAAACCATTGTGAGTGAACACAATCCACCGTGCCATCCGCCGTTGCCAGCTGAAATTCTACAGTGCAAAGAAGAAGCCATTTCTAAGCAAGATCCACAAGTTCAGGCGTTTTCACTGGGCCAGGGATCATTTAAAATGGAGTGTGGCAAAATGGAAGACTGTTCTGTGGTCAGATGAGTCACGATTCAAAGTTCTTTTTGGAAATCTGGGACACCATGTCATCCGGACCAAAGAGGACAAGGACAACCCAAGTTGTTATCAACGCTCAGTTCAGAAGCCTGCATCTCTGATGGTATGGGGTTGCATGAGTGCGTGTGGCATGGGCAGCTTGCATGTCTGGAAAGGCACCATCAATGCAGAAAAATATATTCAGGTTCTAGAACAACATATGCTCCCATCCAGACGTCATCTCTTTCAGGGAAGACCCAGCATTTTTCAACAAGATAATGCCAGACCACATTCTGCATCAATCACAACATCATGGCTGTGTAGGAGAAGGATCCGGGTACTGAAATGGCAAGTCTGCAGTCCAGAACTTTCACCTATAGAGAACATTTGGCGCATAATAAAGAGGAAGGTGCAACAAAGAAGGCCCAAGACGATTAATTAGTTAGAGGCCTGTATTAGACAAGAATGGGAGAGCATTCCTATTTCTAAACTTGAGAAACTGGTCTCCTCGGTCCCCAGACGTCTGTTGAGTGTTGTAAGAAGAAGGGGAGATGCCACACAGTGGTGAAAATGGCCTTGTCCCAACTTTCTGGGGATTTGTTGACACCATGAAATTCTGATTCAACATATTTTTCCCTTAAAATGGTACATTTTCTCAGTTTAAACTTTTGTTCCGTGATTTATGTTCTATTCTGAATAAAATATTAGAAGTTGGCACCTCCACATCATTGCATTCAGTTTTTATTCACGATTTGTATAGTGTCCCAACTATTTTGGAATCCGGTTTGTATTTTTTTCACAGACGACGATGACAATAATCCCTCCCTAGCACACAAAACCCTAAGACAATGACACTAAAACACCAAGCAAAATACTTTGATTTTAATGTTTCTTCACAGACGAACAACATTTACAATAATCTCTCCCTAGCACATGAAACCCTAAGACAATGACACTAAAACACTAAGAAATTTTTTAATTTTTTTTTTGCTTTTTTTCACAGATGAACGACAATGACATTAATATATGCCTAGCACACAAAACCCTAGACAATGACACTAAAACACCAAGCAAAAACAAGCAAAATATATATATATTTTTTTTCACAAACGACAATAACAATAATCCTTTCCTAGCACACAAAACCCTAAGACAATTACACTTAAGCACCAAGCTAAATACTTTATTATTTTTTTCACAGACGAACGACGATAACAATAATCACTCCCCAACACACAAAACCCTAAGACAATGACACTAAAAAAACAAGCAAAATACTTTTTATTTGTTTTTTTGTTTTTTTCACAGGCGAACGACGATGACAATAATCCCTTCCTAGTACACGAAACCCTAAGACAATGACACTAAAACACCAAGCAAAATAATTTTTTTTTGTTTTTTTTCACAGACAAAGAACGATGACAATAATCCCTTCCTATTCTAGCACACAAAACACTAAAATAATGACACTAAAACGGCAAGGAAAATACTTTTAATCAGCTACACTCAATAACTAACCTACAATGACAATCTCCCCCTAACCAGTTATCTGTATTATCTATTTGAGCTATGGGTATATTTAATCTATTTAATTTAATGTTATCTACAGCACCCTGCCACCAAAACAGTGACCTCCACAGCCCCCACATCTTAACACTGACCCCCCCACAGTGCCCTGTCCCTCAAAATTTGACCTCCGCAGCAGCCCACCCCCTTAACTTTGACCTTTATAGCAGCCTTCCCCTTTAACAGTGACTTTCATAGCATACCGCCCCCTTGACAGTGACATCCACAGGGGCCCACCCCCTTAACAGTGACCTTTACTGAATCAGGGGTGTGTCCTTTTAAACCGCTTACTCTAAGACAGCAGCACTGTACTGTCTGAGTGTGAGCTGCAGTGAGAAAGTCACCCTCCCTCCCACCTCTGCAGCTGACAGAAGATGATTTTTACCTTCATTTTTTTCAATCCCTGTCGGCTGAGGAGTGGTGGGGACATGGCCTAACCAGATCAGGCCGTGGCTTAGCAGAACCTAGAAGTTGATTTTTAACTTCATTTTTCCAATCTCAGTCGGTTGAGAAGTGGGAGAGGGCGTGGCCTAACCATATTTGGGCATGTCCTTTTGAACAGCTCACTCTACCAGCAGCACTGTTCTGTCTGAGTGTGAGCTGCAGGGAGAAAGTCTTACTGGCTCATTTGCATACAAAATAAACTGGATTTCAGAGGATAAAAACATATATTGCTGGAACAAAGGCACATCTTGAAATTACTTCAATAGCAATTATCCATTTGACAGATTTCCTTTAAAGCTCTCCTACAGCAATGAAGATAAATGGCTGGGTTGTTATGGAAACCTGGAGAAAAACTGTTTATGTGGAGGCTGGAGGACCTGAAACCTTCTATTGGCTGATAAGGGTCATGTGACCAAGCTTCTATTGGTTAATGCATTTTTTGGGAATATCTCAGGAACGGTACGTCCTAGAGAGCTGAGGCCTGGTCTAAAACCTTCCCGGACACCTGATGTACATGTGTGCCAAATTTCGTGATTGTAAATGTGACGGTGCGGATTCCTTTAACTGACATACATACATACACACATACACTCAAAAAGAGTAGAAAATGGCTGATAGGGATGTTCTTATGTAGTAAGGGGTAGGCACCTTTCCTATTGGTTGCTAGGGATGTTACTAAGCTCTGACAAAGAAATTGCAGCCTTCTTATTAGCCCACAAGCTAGAAGCAGGGAGGGATCATGTGTGCTGGTGAAAAAAAATATTGAATATTCGAGATTACGAATATATAGCGCTATATTCTAAATATTCGCAAATTCTCTAAGTGCCGATATTTGCGATAAAAATTTACAATACGAATAATCACGCTCAACATTAATCAGCAGTGGTGCAGCTAGTGGTCTCTGTACCACATACATGGACTGTAGTTCATAACATGCCACAGTCCACCCACATTGCAATTTTGGCACTAGATTAATGTGCTACTACTTTGATTTACTTTGCAATTGATTGCTATCATTGCTGCATATTTGCACAGCTTGGCAGATAACCACTGTAAAGTTATTTTTCTAATATAATTTTTTTTATTTAAGATCTGAATGTAACAAATATGCTATTATGTTTCACTGCAAATAGACTTACTAGATTGTGTACATTCTATAATTTTGAATCTTGTAATTACAGTTTATGTCTTTCATAAACTCATAGCTTCAAAATGCTTGACAGATCAGATCAGAACAAGTTATTGATATTTAAATAAGCAAGATGCTTGTCATTTTATTCTTATAGTGCTTAACCCTAGAGTTACAGTAATGTCTGCTTTTGTAGAATATTAAAAATATACAAAATACTTTTTAATTTAACACATAATGGTGCATATAAAGCCTACACAAGCTAGTTACAGGACAATAATGTAAGGAAACTGAAAAGGTCACCATCTGGAACCACAAACAGCAAACTCAAAAACCATTTACCGTATTTTTCGCTTTATAAGACGCACCTGATGATAAGACGCACCTAGGTTTTTGAGGAGGAAAATAAGAAAAAAAAAATTTTGAACCGAAAGGTGTGCTTTTGGTAGGTTTTGAACTAATGGTGGTCTGTGGATGACGCACTGTTATGGGGATCTGTGGATGACGCACTGTTATGAGGGGATCTGTGGATGACGCTGATATGGGGTCTGTGGATGACACTGAGGGAGGCTCTGTGGATGACACTGATGGGGGATCTGTGGATGACACTGATGGGGGATCTGTGGATGACACTTATGGGGCTCTGTGGATGACACTGAGGGGGGATCTGTGGATGACACTTATGGGGCTCTGTGGATGACACTTATGGGGAGATCTGTGGATGACACTGATGGGGGCTCTGTGGATGACACTGATGGGGGCTCTATGGATGACACTGATGGGGGATCTGTGGATGACACTGATGGGGGATCTGTGGATGACACTGATGGGGATCTGTGGATGACACTGATGGGGGATCTGTGGATGACACTGATGGGGGATCTGTGGATGACACTTATGGGGCTCTGTGCATTACACTGAGGGGGGGATCTGTGCATTACACTGAGGGGGGATCTGTGGATGACACTTATGGGGCTCTGTGGATGACACTGAGGGGGTTTGAAGAAAATGAGGAAGCAGCACACTGTATAAACAAGGGGTGCACGTCCGGCCAGTGTGGACCAGCACCTAGGTCCAATGTATTAGAAGAGAAAAATAGCCAGCAGCACTCCAAATCAATTCAAAAGTTGATGATTTATTGGACCCAAAATCAGGCAAAGCCTGATTTTGGGTCCAATAAATCATCAACTTTTGAATTGATTTGGAGTGCTGCTGGCTATTTTTCTCTTCTGACACTGAGGGGGGCTCTGTGGATGACACTGATGGGGGATCTGTGGATGACACTTATGGGGCTCTGTGGATGACACTGAGGGGGGGTCTGTGGATGACACTTATGGGGCTCTGTGGATGACACTTATGTCATCCACAGATCCCCATAAGTGTCATCTACAGATCCCCCATCAGATGGATCTGTGTGGAGGGAGGAGGCGAGGACACTCATGGCGGGGCCCGGTGCAGTGACTCTACTCTAATACACCGGGCCCGGCAACTGTTAAACATTCAATCTGATCTCTATATCTAATTGTATACGCGCTGTACGGTACTTGCTGTAGTACCGGAAGTATAACATTAAGACGGCGCAGACCGGCATCTCCCTCGGTCATGCGTCGCCTGTCGCAGCTCCCTCCTGATGTGCCACCTGCCCCAGCTCCCTCGGTCATGCGCCGCCTGCCCCGGCTCCCTCCTCATGCGCTGCCTGCCTGCTTATCTCACTTTATCAATAAACAGGCAGGCGGCGCATGACAGAGGGAGCTGGGGCAGGCGCCGCATGACAGAGGGAGCTGGGGCAGGCGCTTCGACGTCTTAATGTTATACTTCCGGTACTACAGTAAGTACCGTACAGCTCGTATACAATTAGATATAGAGATCAGATTGAATGTTTAACAGTTGTGGGGCCCGGTGTGTTAGAGTAGAGTCACTGCACCGGGCCCTGCCATGAGTGTCCCTGCCTCCTCCCTTCACACTGATACTTCACTGGCCGTGCTGTGCAGCATAGCGGCCAGCGAAGTATTCGCTTTATAAGACGCATGGCCATTTCCCCCCCACTTTTGGGGGGGAAAAAGTGTGTCTTATAAAGCGAAAAATACGGTAGTAGAAGCTAAGGCTACCCCTAAGTTCCTCACCAGAGCAAGGCTGGGTGGACTTAGGTGCTACAGACCCAGGGGTGTAGAAGAATAGTCAGCATATAGGATCAGAACTAGGAGAGTCAGTACGAACCCAATCAGTAGGTGGGGTTAATCCAAAGACAAACTATTGTCAGTTCACCAGAAGATTCAATTGAAACCAAATCAGCAAAGGGTTAAACCAGACACAGTGCAAAGTTAGTATACAGAGGCATTCTAAGCAGAAGTTGAGAGTAGCACAATGCACAAATGATGTAAAGGGGGCCAGAACGCATAAAATCAGAGGCATTGACTGAGTTCAATCCCCTACCTAGCCTTCCGATTGAATGCTGAGCCAGAGCTCTGAGTGTCTCAGTACCCTCTCCCTCTGAAAGGCAGGCCAGCCAGGGCTTCCAGAAACGGCTGTGTGACTGATACATAATTTTATTTGTTTCGTTACTGATATCCTATGGGGAGAACTGGATTTACATGATCATGTGGGCAAAATGCTTAGCGCTAGAGGCCCTTCTCTTTAGTACAGCCATGAAAGTCAACTGTGTTTGCCATGCACATTTGATGAATGCCCTTGGAAGCTCTATATATCAAAGGCATCCATAGGCCTCCATTTGGCCTCCAGTGGACCACTACATGTCAGTATAACCTTTTTTGCTGTAATAGAGCTGCAGGCTGTGCTAACTTCATATAGAGGCATTCAATAAAAATAAACTATGTATTATTTTAATATGAGGGCCTACAACTGATGGATGCAATGATTATATGCCACTTATTATGCATGACAACTTAGTAGATCAGTTTTATACATTTTATTACTGAGCTATGGGCAGCACTAGATTTATATGAACCAGCACTAGATTTATATGAGCATTAGAGGCATTTCGCATTAATAATGCCATATAACACTACTTTCATGCACATTTTTTTTGCTTCTATTGTGGCCACTATATGTCAGTCAGGGCAGATTCTAGGTAAATTTACCAACAGGGCGAACATCAAAAAAGTGCCCCCCCCCCATTGTGGGTGGATCTCTGGCGTACCCCATTGTAGTTGATGGGGGCGGCAGGCATTCAGTCTGCAGTGCCGGATCCAGTGAATTCAGGCAGGCTGCTCTCAGCTGGAACAGCCTGCCAGAATCACTAACACAGTTGTGAAAGTAGCCTAATACAGCCCCACATACCTCTTACATCCAGTGATGTCTCCTTTGATGTACAGTCAGGTCCATAAATATTGGGACATCTACACAATTCTAACATTTTTGGCTCTACAGGGAGTGCAGAATTATTAGGCAAGTTGTATTTTTGAGGATTAATTTTATTATTGAACAACAACCATGTTCTCAATGAACCCAAAAAACTCATTAATATCAAAGCTGAATATTTTTGGAAGTAGTTTTTAGTTTGTTTTTAGTTTTAGCTATTTTAGGGGGATATCTGTGTGTGCAGGTGACTATTACTGTGCATAATTATTAGGCAACTTAACAAAAAACAAATATATACCCATTTCAATTATTTATTTTTACCAGTGAAACCAATATAGCATCTCAACATTCACAAATAAACATTTCTGACATTCAAAAACAAAACAAAAACAAATCAGTGACCAATATAGCCACCTTTCTTTGCAAGGACACTCAAAAGCCTGCCATCCATGGATTCTGTCAGTGTTTTGATCTGTTCACCATCAACATTGCGTGCAGCAGCAACCACAGCCTCCCAGACACTGTTCAGAGAGGTGTACTGTTTTCCCTCCTTGTAAATCTCACATTTGATGATGGACCACAGGTTCTCAATGGGGTTCAGATCAGGTGAATAAGGAGGCCATGTCATTAGATTTTCTTCTTTTATACCCTTTCTTGCCAGCCACGTTGTGGAGTACTTGGACGCGTGTGATGGAGCATTGTCCTGCATGAAAATCATGTTTTTCTTACCTTGCAGACTTCTTCCTGTACCACTGCTTGAAGAAGGTGTCTTCCAGAAACTGGCAGTAGGACTGGGAGTTGAGCTTGACTCCATCCTCAACCCAAAAAGGCCCCACAAGCTCATCTTTGATGATACCAGCCCAAACCAGTACTCCACCTCCACCTTGCTGCCGTCTGAGTCGGACTGGAGCTCTCTGCCCTTTACCAATCCAGCCATCTGGCCCATCAAGACTCACTCTCATTTCATCAGTCCATAAAACCTTAGAAAAATCAGTCTTGAGATATTTCTTGGCCCAGTCTTGACGTTTCAGCTTGTGTGTCTTGTTCAGTGGTGGTTGTCTTTCAGCCTTTCTTACCTTGGCCATGTCTCTGAGTATTGCACACCTTGTGCTTTTGGGCACTCCAGTGATGTTGCAGCTCTGAAATATGGCCAAACTGGTGGCAAGTGGCATCTTGGCAGCTGCACGCTTGACTTTTTTCAGTTCATGGGCAGTTATTTTGCGCCTTGGTTTTTCCACACGCTTCTTGCGACCCTGTTGACTATTTTGAATGAAACGCTTGATTGTTCGATGATCACGCTTCAGAAGCTTTGCAATTTTAAGAGTGCTGCATCCCTCTGCAAGATATCTCACTATTTTTGACTTTTCTGAGCCTGTCAAGTCCTTCTTTTGACCTATTTTGCCAAAGGAAAGGAAGTTGCCTAATAATTATGCACACCTGATATAGGGTGTTGATGTCATTAGACCACACCCCTTCTCATTACAGAGATGCACATCACCTAATATGCTTAATTGGTAGTAGGCTTTCGAGCCTATACAGCTTGGAGTAAGACAACATGCATAAAGAGGATGATGTGGTCAAAATACTCATTTGCCTAATAATTCTGCACGTAGTGTATACACCACCACAATGGATTTGAAATGAAACGAACAAGATGTGCTTTAACTGCAGACTGTCAGCTTTAATTTGAGGGTATTTACATCCAAATCAGGTGAACGGTCTAGGAATTACAACAGTTTGCATGTTTGCCTCCCACTTGTTAACGGACCAAAAGTAATGGGACAATTGGCTTCTCAACTGCTCCATGGCCAGGTGTGTGTTATTCGCAGATAAAAGGTCCAGAGTTAATTTCAAGTGTGCTATTTGCATTTTGAATTTGTTGCTGTCAACTCTCAAGATGAGATCCAAAGAGCTGTCACTATCAGTGAAGCAAGCCATCATTAGGCTGAAAGAAACCCACAACAAACCCATCAGAGAGATAGCAAAAACATTAGGCGTGGCCAAAACAACTGTTTGGAACATTCTTAAAAAGAAGGAACGCACCAGTGAGCTCAGCAACACCAAAAGACCCGGAAGACCATGGAAAACAACTGTGGTGGATGACAGAAGAAGTCTTTCCCTGGTGAAAAAAACACCCTTCACAACAGTTGGCCAGATCAAGAACACTCTCCAGGAGGTAGGTGTATGTGTGTCAAAGTCAACAATCAAGAGAAGACTTCACCAGAGTGAATACAGAGGGTGCACCACAAGATGTAAACCATTGGTGAGCCTCAAAAACAGGAAGGCCAGATTAGAGTTTGCCAAACGACATCTAGAAAAGCCTTCACAGTTCTGGAACAATATTCTATGGACAGATGAGACCAAGATCAACTTGTACCAGAGTGATGGGAAGAGAAGAGTATGGAGAAGGAAAGGAACTGCTCATGTTCCTAAGCATACCGCCTCATCAGTGAAGCATGGTGGTGGTAGTGTCATGGCCTGGCCATGTATGGCTGCCAATGGAACTGATTCTCTTGTATTTATTGATGATGTAACTGCTGATAAAAGCAGCAGGATGAATTCTGAAGTGTTTCAGGCAATATTATATGCTCATATTCAGCCAAATGCTTCAGAACTTATTGAACACACTTCACAGTGCAGATAGACAATGACCCAAAGCATACTGCAAAAGCAACCAAAGAGTTTTTTTTAAGGGAAATAAGTGGAATGTTATGCAATGGCCAAGTCAATCACCTGACCTGAATCCGATTGAGCATGCACTTCACTTGCTGAAGACAAAACTGAAGGGAAAATTCCCCAAGAATAAGCAGGAACCGAAGACAGTTGCAGTAGAGGCCTGACAGAGCATCACCAGGGATGAAGCCCAGCGTCTGGTGATGTCTATGCTTTCCAGACTTCAGGCTGTAATTGACTGCAAAGGATTTGCAACCAAGTATTAAAAAGTGAAAGTTTGATTTATGATTATTATTCTGTCCCATTGGTTTCGGTTCCTTAACAAGTGGGAGGCACATATGCAAACTGTTGTAATTCCTACACCGTTCACCTGATTTGAATGTAAATACCCTTAAATTAAAGCTGGTAGTCTGCAGTTAAAGCACATCTTGTTCGTTTCATTTCAAATACATTGTGGTGGTGTATAGAGCCAAAAATGTGAGAATTGTGTTGATGTCCCAATATTTATGGACCTGACTGTAGATGGTCTCTTTCTTTATCTTCTCCATTCAGATCAGACCGCCATGATGATTTATTTCAGCCATCTCTTCTCTCTGCAGAGTTTGACAGACATCTTAGTTTCCTACTTTTCCATCATCCTCCCACCTTCTCAACATCCCATCATTCACCCCAAAACTATACTGCATAAACTGATAAATCCCCTGAAAATACTAGTTACACAAAAATAGCGCCCCCTTCAAAAATTATTGGAACACAATGCTCTAAAAGATAACTGCACCCAGCAAATAGTGTCCCTGACACTAATAGTGTAACCATAATGTCCCCCAAAAACAACTGTGCCAGGGTGCCCCCACAGTAATAGTGCTCCCAAAAATTCCAACAATAGTGATAATACTGTGCCAGAGTGCACTTAGTAGTAATAGTGCTCCTACAGCGCCCCCAACAGTAATTGTGTCCTAGAAGTACGGTAATAATGCTCTCATAATCCCCCAGTTGCAATAAAGCCCACCATAATGCCCTGATAGTAATAATTATATTTATAGTGTGCGCCAGTGCAAAAAATGCCCTGTTGTGTGTCAGTAAAAAAATATATATATATTTTGTGCCCCCAGCAGAGCTAATGTTCCCAGAATGCCCTCATGTGTTCCAATGACCTGTACTGTGTACCACTAGAAAAAAACACTTAGTGCCCCCAGTTGAGCTTAGGTGCCCATAGTGCACCTATAATTTGTGACAGTACAAAATACTCCTATATAGTGCCTCCAGAAGATGCACCATAGTGCTCCTCCCCTGTCCCCATAGTGTCCTCTATAATGTGCCAGTATAAAATGCCCCTATAGACTGCCCCACATAAATGCCCCCATAATGCTCCTCTCCCCCTTCCCCATAGTGGCACCAAAATGGTTGCCAGTATTAAATGCCCCTATATAATGCCCCCATAGTGCTCTTCTCCCCCACTTCTTCATAGTGCCCCCCATAATGTGTGCCAGTAAATAGGACCCCCAGTAAATGCCCCCATAGTGCTCCTTTACCCCCCACTTCTCCATAGAGCCCCCCATAATGAGAGACAGTATATAGAGCCCACAGTAGATGCATCCCCTCTTCTCCATAGTGCCCCCCATATTGTGCCAGTATATTGGGCCCCCATAGTGCTTCCCATCTTCTCCATAGTGCCCCCCCATATTATGCCAGTATATGGGGCCCCCATAGTGCTTCCCTTCTTCTCCATAGTGCCCCCCCATATTATGCCAGTATATAGGGCCCCCAGTAGATGCGTCCCCTCTTCTTCATAGTGCCCTTCATATTGTGTCAGTATATAGGGCCCCCATAGTGTTTTCCTTCTTCTCCATAGTGCCCCCTCCATATTGTGTCAGTCTATAGGGCCCCCATAGTGCTTCCCCTCTTCTCCATAGTGCCCCCCATATTATGCCAGTATATTGGGCCCCCATAGTTCTTCCTCTCTTCTCCATAGTGCCCCCCATATTGTGCCAGTATATAGGGCCCCCAGTAGATGCGTCCCCTCTTCTCCATAGTGCCCCCCATATTGTGCCAGTATATAGGGCCCCCAGTAGATGCGTCCCCTCTTCTTCATAGTGCCCTTCATATTTTGCCAGTATATAGGGCCCCCATAGTGCTTTCCCTCTTCTCCATAGTGCCCCCTCCATATTGTGTCAGTATATAGGGCCCCCATAGTGCCTCTCTATATTGTGCCAGTAAATAGGGCCCCCATAGTGCTTTCCCTCTTCTCCATAGTGTCCCCTCCATATTGTGTCAGTATATAGGGCCCCCATAGTCCCCCTCCATATTGTGCCAGTATATAGGGCCCCCACCCCCCTTCTTGCCATACTGTGCTATAATAAAAACAATAAACACATATACTTACCTTATGCTGCTTAGCGATGCGATGCAGGCCTCTTCCGGCCTGTCTCCCACTCTGTATGGCTCAGGCTGCGCGATTATGTCATCGTGCTGCCTGCACCGGCCTCTATTAGGCTACAGGCACTAAGCCTGTAGCCTATAAGAGGAAGGGCCAAGGGAGACGCCTCCTGCTTCATCTGTATCGCTGTCCTGAGGATGGCGATACAGATGAATTTGGAGATGATCGCTTCCACAATGGAAGCGCTCATTTCCACTCCTGCTGCCTCCAGACAGAAAGGGCCCCCCTCCGGCGCTGGGCCCTGTTGACGGCGCCCCCCCCTCTTCTGTCCTGAGGGATGCGCCCCGAGCGGTCGCACCCCTCGCCCGCCTGTAGAAACGGCCCTGATGTCATTAAACAGTATATATTTTTTTCACTGTATGGAATAGCACTGCAGCCTTTTCTACTGTATACAGAGGCATTCAATGAAAGAACATTTTTATTACATAGTAGCCTGTGGATGCCTTAGTATCAATATATGCCACTTATTGCTTTTAGAATTATATCCCCATATTCCTTTACTGGTAAGATTATCAAAATTAGGATTATTCACTTTAGAAAATAGACGACTGACGGGAGATCTAATTACTATGTATAAATATATCAGGGGTCATTACAGAGATCTCTCCCATCATCTATTTATCCCCAGGACTGTGACTGTGACAAGGAGATATCCTCTGCAACTGGAGGAAAGAAGGTTTGTACACAAACATACAAGAGGATTCTTTACGGTAAGAGCAGTGAGACTATGGAACTCTCTGCCTGAGGAGGTGGTGATGGTGAGTACAATAAAGGAATTCAAGAGGGGCCTGGATGTATTTCTGGAGTGTAATAATATTACAGGCTATAGCTACTAGAGAGGGGTCGTTGATCCAGGGAGTAATTCTGATTGCCTGATTGGAGTCTGGAAGGAAGGCTGGTGGCCTGTTGTGAGCATATGTAGGAGGTAAGTTTGATTTTTTTAAAAAATTTTTAAAATACTATTTCAGGTTAAATTGATGCGCTGACACGAAGCACAAGGAAATTCAGCTTCTAAGGGAATCAAATTTATCCTGAAATTCGGATCGAATTCCACTGTGCAGGATTTGATTCGCTCATCTCTATTCACAGCTATTCTTTAATGTTTGCAAAGCTCCCAAAAACAAAATTAAAGTAAGGAGTAAAAAGTAAGCAAGCTGAACAAAGAGCCTCCAGAAAAGTACATATGATAAAAACTATCAATATAGAATTTTGTTTAAAAGTTTTTAACAAATTAAAAGGCAAAAGACAGATTTTTATTAATGCAATAACTACAAATTAGAGTTATACACAAAATGAGTAAAAATATACATGCAAATTATGGTATGACTGTAATGCATCACTGAGGGCAAGGACCTAAAACTTAACTTTTATTTATAATCACAATAAAATAAAATTACAACTTTGATAGAGCATCCTAATTGGTGCGTAGAAAGCTATCAATGGAAAACGAAGGGGGGTAAAAGGCTGAGAAACTGGGATACAGGGAATAACTATGCCTAAACTTTCCCTCCACAGCTGCTCAGCCCAGAGATACACCTTAATGGTAAGTGTACTCTGTCTGCGTACCTAGGACTGAACTGTCCTTGAAAAGACCCTATTACAAGATGTATCCCAATTTCACAGGTCCCAACACATTTAACCTTCTTAATGCAACAGAGGGTTCATTAGTGGACAATACTTAATTGGATCAATACGGAAAAACTCTCAATCTGCCAACTGTGTGACCACCAGAGATGTGTTCCTGGGGCCAGATGAGCTATCATCTGGCCCCAGGATCACATCTCTGGTCACACAGTTGGCAGATTGAGAGTTTGTATTAAATCTACTCGCACCTCAAGCGGCTTGGTATGTATGATCCCACTTAGTATATAATGGAAACAACACAGGACGCAGTGATGAGGGTAATATCAGCCCATGCATTGTGTCACAGTATGACTCAAGCAATTGTGATTATGATCTTATTGATCGGTTTGTTTATAACCCCTCTGTTTCAAACTCATTTCATGAATATATGGTGCATGTAATATTAGTCCTTGCACTGTTGCATAGTATGAATGCTAAGGGACTGTGACTTATGTTGTTTCTATCTGTTGGTTACAACTCTGCCTAGTTGTTTTGCCATAAACTCTGTATCTTAGGAGTACATGTGTGTACCACTGGTTCCATTTTTGTGCGTTTTGCCCCTATATCAATGCGTTGTTAGTAGGGATGAGCGAACTCGAACTGTATAGTTCGGGTTCGTACCGAATTTTGGGGTGTCCGTGACACGGACCCGAACCCGGACATTTTCGTAAAAGTCCGGGTTCGGGTTCGGTGTTCGTCGCTTTCTTCGCGCTTTTGTGACGCTTTCTTGGCGCTTTTTGAAAGGCTGCAAAGCAGCCAATCAACAAGCGTCATACTACTTGCCCCAAGAGGCCATCACAGCCATGCCTACTATTGGCATGGCTGTGATTGGCCAGAGCACCATGTGACCCAGCCTCTATTTAAGCTGGAGTCACATAGCGCCGCCCGTCACTCTGCTCTGATTAGCGTAGGGAGAGGTTGCGGCTGCGACAGTAGGGCGAGATTAGGCAGATTAACTCCTCCAAAGGACTTGATTAACTGATCGATCTGCAGCTGTGGATCATTGAGCTGCTGATCCTCAATTGCTCACTGTTTTTAGGCTGCACAGACCGTTTGTCAGTCTCATTTTTCTGGGGTGATCGGCGGCCATTTTGTGTCTTGTGGTGCGCCAGCACAAGCTGCGACCAAGTGCATTTAACCCTCAATGGTGTGGTTGTTTTTTGGCTAAAGCCTACATCAGGGTGAAGCTGTCACACCAAGTGCATTTAACCAGCAATAGTCTGTTCATTTTTTGGCCATATACAAAATCAGGGGCAAGCTGCGCCTGTCACCAAGTGCATTTAACCCTCAATGGTGTGGTTGTTTTTTGGCTAAAGCCTACATCAGGGTGAAGCTGTCACACCAAGTGCATTTAACCAGCAATAGTCTGTTCATTTTTTGGCCATATACAAAATCAGGGGCAAGCTGCGCCTGTCACCAAGTGCATTTAACCCTCAATGGTGTGGTTGTTTTTTGGCTAAAGCCTACATCAGGGTGAAGCTGTCACACCAAGTGCATTTAACCAGCAATAGTCTGTTCATTTTTTGGCCATATACAAAATCAGGGGCAAGCTGCGCCTGTCACCAAGTGCATTTAACCCTCAATGGTGTGGTTGTTTTTTGGCTAAAGCCTACATCAGGGTGAAGCTGTCACACCAAGTGCATTTAACCAGCAATAGTCTGTTCATTTTTTGGCCATATACAAAATCAGGGGCAAGCTGCGCCTGTCACCAAGTGCATTTAACCCTCAATGGTGTGGTTGTTTTTTGGCTAAAGCCTACATCAGGGTGAAGCTGTCACACCAAGTGCATTTAACCAGCAATAGTCTGTTCATTTTTTGGCCATATCCCAGTCTAATTCTGTCACTAAATCCATACCGGTCACCCAGCGCCTAAATACTAGGCCTCAAATTTATATCCAGCTAAATCTGTCCCTAGTGCTGTAGCTGGGCGAGTTATTTAGTGTCCGTTCAAGCACATTTCTTGTTCTGGGTTGAAATACAATTCCCAATTCAGCAATTTCATAATTTAGTGGTTCCTGCTATATCAGAGCTCTTTGAAATCTATCCCAAAAAGGGTATATAATATTGAAGGTGCACATAGGGTCATTCAGAGTAACTTCACACACACCCGCTACTGTGTATTTCCAAGTCTAATTCTGTCACTAAATCCATACCGGTGACCCAGCGCCTAAATACTAGGCCTCAAATTTAATTCCCTCTAAATCTCTCGTTACCCACCGCTGTACTGTTGTTGCTGGGCAAGATATTTAGTGTCCGTCAAAGCACATTTTTTGTTCTGGGTTGAAGTACAATTCCCAATTTAGCAATTTCATAATTTAGTGGTTTCTGCTATATCAGAGCTATTTGAAATCTATCCCAAAAAGGGTATATAATATTGAAGGTGCACATAGGGTCATTCAGAATAACTTCACACACACCCGCTACTGTGTATTTCCAAGTCTAATTCTGTCACTAAACCCATACCTGTCACCCAGCGCCTAAATACTAGGCCTCAAATTTAAATCCCTCTAAATCTCTCGTTACCGTTGTCCTGTTGTAGCTGGGAAAGTTATTTAGTGCCCGTCAAAGCACATTTTTTGTTCTGGGTTGAAGTACAATTCCCAATTTAGCAATTTCATAATTTAGTGGTTCCTGCTATATCAGAGCTATTTGAAATCTATCCCAAAAAGGGTATATAATATTGAAGGTGCACATAGGGTCATTCAGAATAACTTCACACACACCCGCTACTGTGTATTTCCAAGTCTAATTCTGTCACTAAATCCATACCGGTGACCCAGCGCCTAAATACTAGGCCTCAAATTTAATTCCCTCTAAATCTCTCGTTACCCACCGCTGTACTGTTGTTGCTGGGCAAGATATTTAGTGTCCGTCAAAGCACATTTTTGTTCTGGGTTGAAGTACAATTCCCAATTTAGCAATTTCATAATTTAGTGGTTTCTGCTATATCAGAGCTATTTGAAATCTATCCCTAAAAGGGTATATAATATTGAAGGTGCACATAGGGTCATTCAGAATAACTTCACACACACCCGCTACTGTGTATTTCCAAGTCTAATTCTGTCACTAAACCCATACCTGTCACCCAGCGCCTAAATACTAGGCCTCAAATTTATATCCAGCTAAATCTGTCCCTAGTGCTGTAGCTGGGCGAGTTATTTAGTGTCCGTTCAAGCACATTTCTTGTTCTGGGTTGAAATACAATTCCCAATTTAGCAATTTCATAATTTAGTGGTTCCTGCTATATCAGAGCTCTTTGAAATCTATCCCAAAAAGGGTATATAATATTGAAGGTGCACATAGGGTCATTCAGAGTAACTTCACACACACCCGCTACTGTGTATTTCCAAGTCTAATTCTGTCACTAAATCCATACCGGTGACCCAGCGCCTAAATACTAGGCCTCAAATTTAATTCCCTCTAAATCTCTCGTTACCCACCGCTGTACTGTTGTTGCTGGGCAAGATATTTAGTGTCCGTCAAAGCACATTTTTTGTTCTGGGTTGAAGTACAATTCCCAATTTAGCAATTTCATAATTTAGTGGTTTCTGCTATATCAGAGCTATTTGAAATCTATCCCAAAAAGGGTATATAATATTGAAGGTGCACATAGGGTCATTCAGAATAACTTCACACACACCCGCTACTGTGTATTTCCAAGTCTAATTCTGTCACTAAACCCATACCTGTCACCCAGCGCCTAAATACTAGGCCTCAAATTTAAATCCCTCTAAATCTCTCGTTACCGTTGTCCTGTTGTAGCTGGGAAAGTTATTTAGTGCCCGTCAAAGCACATTTTTTGTTCTGGGTTGAAGTACAATTCCCAATTTAGCAATTTCATAATTTAGTGGTTCCTGCTATATCAGAGCTATTTGAAATCTATCCCAAAAAGGGTATATAATATTGAAGGTGCACATAGGGTCATTCAGAATAACTTCACACACACCCGCTACTGTGTATTTCCAAGTCTAATTCTGTCACTAAATCCATACCGGTGACCCAGCGCCTAAATACTAGGCCTCAAATTTAATTCCCTCTAAATCTCTCGTTACCCACCGCTGTACTGTTGTTGCTGGGCAAGATATTTAGTGTCCGTCAAAGCACATTTTTTGTTCTGGGTTGAAGTACAATTCCCAATTTAGCAATTTCATAATTTAGTGGTTTCTGCTATATCAGAGCTATTTGAAATCTATCCCTAAAAGGGTATATAATATTGAAGGTGCACATAGGGTCATTCAGAATAACTTCACACACACCCGCTACTGTGTATTTCCAAGTCTAATTCTGTCACTAAACCCATACCTGTCACCCAGCGCCTAAATACTAGGCCTCAAATTTATATCCAGCTAAATCTGTCCCTAGTGCTGTAGCTGGGCGAGTTATTTAGTGTCCGTTCAAGCACATTTCTTGTTCTGGGTTGAAATACAATTCCCAATTTAGCAATTTCATAATTTAGTGGTTCCTGCTATATCAGAGCTCTTTGAAATCTATCCCAAAAAGGGTATATAATATTGAAGGTGCACATAGGGTCATTCAGAGTAACTTCACACACACCCGCTACTGTGTATTTCCAAGTCTAATTCTGTCACTAAATCCATACCGGTGACCCAGCGCCTAAATACTAGGCCTCAAATTTAATTCCCTCTAAATCTCTCGTTACCCACCGCTGTACTGTTGTTGCTGGGCAAGATATTTAGTGTCCGTCAAAGCACATTTTTTGTTCTGGGTTGAAGTACAATTCCCAATTTAGCAATTTCATAATTTAGTGGTTTCTGCTATATCAGAGCTATTTGAAATCTATCCCTAAAAGGGTATATAATATTGAAGGTGCACATAGGGTCATTCAGAATAACTTCACACACACCCGCTACTGTGTATTTCCAAGTCTAATTCTGTCACTAAACCCATACCTGTCACCCAGCGCCTAAATACTAGGCCTCAAATTTATATCCAGCTAAATCTGTCCCTAGTGCTGTAGCTGGGCGAGTTATTTAGTGTCCGTTCAAGCACATTTCTTGTTCTGGGTTGAAATACAATTCCCAATTTAGCAATTTCATAATTTAGTGGTTCCTGCTATATCAGAGCTCTTTGAAATCTATCCCAAAAAGGGTATATAATATTGAAGGTGCACATAGGGTCATTCAGAGTAACTTCACACACACCCGCTACTGTGTATTTCCAAGTCTAATTCTGTCACTAAATCCATACCGGTGACCCAGCGCCTAAATACTAGGCCTCAAATTTAATTCCCTCTAAATCTCTCGTTACCCACCGCTGTACTGTTGTTGCTGGGCAAGATATTTAGTGTCCGTCAAAGCACATTTTTTGTTCTGGGTTGAAGTACAATTCCCAATTTAGCAATTTCATAATTTAGTGGTTTCTGCTATATCAGAGCTATTTGAAATCTATCCCTAAAAGGGTATATAATATTGAAGGTGCACATAGGGTCATTCAGAATAACTTCACACACACCCGCTACTGTGTATTTCCAAGTCTAATTCTGTCACTAAATCCATACCGGTGACCCAGCGCCTAAATACTAGGCCTCAAATTTAATTCCCTCTAAATCTCTCGTTACCCACCGCTGTACTGTTGTTGCTGGGCAAGATATTTAGTGTCCGTCAAAGCACATTTTTTGTTCTGGGTTGAAGTACAATTCCCAATTTAGCAATTTCATAATTTAGTGGTTTCTGCTATATCAGAGCTATTTGAAATCTATCCCTAAAAGGGTATATAATATTCAAGGTGCACATTGGGTCATTCAGAATAACTTCACACACACACGCTTCTGTGCATTTCCAAGTCTAATTCTGTCACTAAATCCATACCGGTCACCCAGCGCCTAAATACTAGGCCTCAAATTTATATCCCGCTGAATTTGAATACAATACATTGGGCCAAATAATATATTTGTTGTTGTGGTGAACCATAACAATGAGAAAAACATCTAGTAAGGGACGCGGACGTGGACATGGTCGTGGTGGTGTTAGTGGACCCTCTGGTGCTGGGAGAGGACGTGGCCGTTCTGCCACATCCACACGTCCTAGTGTACCAACTACCTCAGGTCCCAGTAGCCGCCAGAATTTACAGCGATATATGGTGGGGCCCAATGCCGTTCTAAGGATGGTAAGGCCTGAGCAGGTACAGGCATTAGTCAATTGGGTGGCCGACAGTGGATCCAGCACGTTCACATTATCTCCCACCCAGTCTTCTGCAGAAAGCGCACAGATGGCGCCTGAAAACCAACCCCATCAGTCTGTCACATCACCCCCATGCATACCAGGGAAACTGTCTCAGCCTCAAGTTATGCAGCAGTCTCTTATGCTGTTTGAAGACTCCGCTGGCAGGGTTTCCCAAGGGCATCCACCTAGCCCTTCCCCAGCGGTGAAAGACATAGAATGCACTGACGCACAACCACTTATGTTTCCTGATGATGAGGACATGGGAATACCACCTCAGCATGTCTCTGATGATGACGAAACACAGGTGCCAACTGCTGCGTCTTTCTGCAGTGTGCAGACTGAACAGGAGGTCAGGGATCAAGACTGGGTGGAAGACGATGCAGGGGACGATGAGGTCCTAGACCCCACATGGAATGAAGGTCGTGCCACTGACTTTCACAGTTCGGAGGAAGAGGCAGTGGTGAGACCGAGCCAACAGCGTAGCAAAAGAGGGAGCAGTGGGCAAAAGCAGAACACCCGCCGCCAAGAGACTCCGCCTGCTACTGACCGCCGCCATCTGGGACCGAGCACCCCAAAGGCAGCTTCAAGGAGTTCCCTGGCATGGCACTTCTTCAAACAATGTGCTGACGACAAGACCCGAGTGGTTTGCACGCTGTGCCATCAGAGCCTGAAGCGAGGCATTAACGTTCTGAACCTGAGCACAACCTGCATGACCAGGCACCTGCATGCAAAGCATGAACTGCAGTGGAGTAAACACCTTAAAACCAAGGAAGTCACTCAGGCTCCCCCTGCTACCTCTTCTGCTGCTGCCGCCTCGGCCTATTCTGCTGCTGCCGCCTCGGCCTCTTCCTCCGCCTCTGGAGGAACGTTGGCACCTGCCGCCCAGCAAACAGGGGATGTACCACCAACACCACCACCACCACCACCTCCGTCACCAAGCGTCTCAACCATGTCACACGCCAGCGTTCAGCTCTCCATCTCACAAACATTTGATAGAAAGCGTAAATTCCCACCTAGCCACCCTCGATCCCTGGCCCTGAATGCCAGCATTTCTAAACTACTGGCCTATGAAATGCTGTCATTTAGGCTGGTGGACACAGACAGCTTCAAACAGCTCATGTCGCTTGCTGTCCCACAGTATGTTGTTCCCAGCCGGCACTACTTCTCCAAGAGAGCCGTGCCTTCCCTGCACAACCAAGTATCCCATAAAATCAAGTGTGCACTGCGCAACGCCATCTGTAGCAAGGTCCACCTAACCACAGATACGTGGACCAGTAAGCACGGCCAGGGACGCTATATCTCCCTAACTGCACACTGGGTAAATGTAGTGGCAGCTGGGCCCCAGGCGGAGAGCTGTTTGGCGCACGTCCTTCCGCCGCCAAGGATCGCAGGGCAACATTCTTTGCCTCCTGTTGCCACCTCCTCCTTCTCGGCTTCCTCCTCCTCTTCTTCCACCTGCTCATCCAGTCAGCCACACACCTTCACCACCAACTTCAGCACAGCCCGGGGTAAACGTCAGCAGGCCATTCTGAAACTCATATGTTTGGGGGACAGGCCCCACACCGCACAGGAGTTGTGGCGGGGTATAGAACAACAGACCGACGAGTGGTTGCTGCCGGTGAGCCTCAAGCCCGGCCTGGTGGTGTGTGATAATGGGCGAAATCTCGTTGCAGCTCTGGGACTAGCCAATTTGACGCACATCCCTTGCTTGGCGCATGTGCTGAATTTGGTGGTGCAGAAGTTCATTCACAACTACCCCGACATGTCAGAGCTGCTGCATAAAGTGCGGGCCGTCTGTTCGCGCTTCCGGCGTTCACATCCTGCTGCTGCTCGCCTGTCTGCGCTACAGCGTAACTTCGGCCTTCCCGCTCACCGCCTCATATGCGACGTGCCCACCAGGTGGAACTCCACCTTGCACATGCTGGACAGACTGTGCGAGCAGCAGCAGGCCATAGTGGAGTTTCAGCTGCAGCACGCACGGGTCAGTCGCACTACAGAACAGCACCACTTCACCACCAATGACTGGGCCTCCATGCGAGACCTGTGTGCCCTGTTGCGCTGTTTCGAGTACTCCACCAACATGGCCAGTGGCGATGACACCGTTATCAGCGTTACAATACCACTTCTATGTCTCCTTGAGAAAACACTTAGGGCGATGATGGAAGAGGAGGTGGCCCAGGAGGAGGAGGAGGAGGAGGAGGAAGAGGGGTCATTTTTAGCACTTTCAGGCCAGTCTCTTCGAAGTGACTCAGAGGGAGGTTTTTGGCAACAGCAGAGGCCAGGTACAAATGTGGCCAGCCAGGGCCCACTACTGGAGGACGAGGAGGACGAGGATGAGGAGGAGGTGGAGGAGGATGAGGATGAAGCATGGTCACAGCGGGGTGGCACCCAACGCAGCTCGGGTCCATCACTGGTGCGTGGCTGGGGGGAAAGGCAGGACGATGACGATACGCCTCCCACAGAGGACAGCTTGTCCTTATCCCTGGGCAGCCTGGCACACATGAGCGACTACATGCTGCAGTGCCTGCGCAACGACAGCAGAGTTGCCCACATTTTAACCTGTGCGGACTACTGGGTTGCCACCCTGCTGGATCCACGCTACAAAGACAATGTGCCCACCTTACTTCCTGCACTGGAGCGTGATAGGAAGATGCGCGAGTACAAGCGCACGTTGGTAGACACGCTACTGAGAGCATTCCCAAATGTCACAGGGGAACAAGTGGAAGCCCAAGGCCAAGGCAGAGGAGGAGCAAGAGGTCGCCAAGGCAGCTGTGTCACGGCCAGCTCCTCTGAGGGCAGGGTTAGCATGGCAGAGATGTGGAAAACTTTTGTCAACACGCCACAGCTAACTGCACCACCACCTGATACGCAACGTGTTAGCAGGAGGCAACATTTCACTAACATGGTGGAACAGTACGTGTGCACACCCCTCCACGTACTGACTGATGGTTCGGCCCCATTCAACTTCTGGGTCTCTAAATTGTCCACGTGGCCAGAGCTAGCCTTTTATGCCTTGGAGGTGCTGGCCTGCCCGGCAGCCAGCGTTTTGTCTGAACGTGTATTCAGCACGGCAGGGGGCGTCATTACAGACAAACGCAGCCGCCTGTCTACAGCCAATGTGGACAAGCTGACGTTCATAAAAATGAACCAGGCATGGATCCCACAGGACCTGTCCGTCCCTTGTCCAGATTAGACATTAACTACCTCCCCATAACCATATATTATTGGACTCCAGGGCACTTCCTCATTCAATCCTATTTTTATTTTCATTTTACCATTATATTGCGAGGCTACCCAAAGTTGAATGAACCTCTCCTCTGCCTGTGTGCTAGGCCTAAATATATGCCAATGGACTGTTGCAGTGGTGGGTGACGTGAAGCCTCATTCTCTGCTATGACATGCAGACTGATTCTCTGCTGACATGAAGCCAGATCCTCTGTTACGGGAGCTCTCTCCTCTGCCTGGGTGCTGGGCCTAAATTTATGACAATTGACTGTTGCAGTGGTGGGTGACGTGAAGCCTGATTCTCTGCTATGATATGAAGACTGATTCTCTGCTGACATGAAGCCAGATTGTCTGTTACGGGACCTTTCTCCTCTGCCTGGGTTCTGGGCCTAAATTTATGAAAATTGACTGTTGCAGTGGTGGGTGACGTGAAGCCTGATTCTCTGCTATGATATGAAGACTGATTCTCTGCTGACATGAAGCCAGATTGTCTGTTACGGGACCTTTCTCCTCTGCCTGGGTTCTGGGCCTAAATTTATGACAATGGACTGTTGCAGTGGTGGCTGACGTGAAGCCTGATTCTCTGCTATGACATGCAGACTGATTCTCTGCTGTCATGAAGCCAGATTGTCTGTTACGGGACCTCTCTGCTCTGCCTGTGTGCTAGGCCTAAATATATGCCAATGGACTGTTGCAGTGGTGGCTGACGTGAAGCCTCATTCTCTGCTATGACATGCAGACTAATTCTCTGCTGACATGAAGCCAGATTGTCTGTTACGGGACCTCTCTCCTCTGCCTGGGTGCTGGGCCTAAATTTATGACAATGGACTGTTGCAGTGGTGGCTGACGTGAAGCCTGATTCTCTGCTATGACATGCAGACTAATTCTCTGCTGACATGAAGCCAGATTGTCTGTTACGGGACCTCTCTCCTCTGCCTGGGTGCTGGGCCTAAATATATGCCAATGGACTGTTGCAGTGGTGGCTGACGTGAAGCCTCATTCTCTGCTATGACATGCAGACTAATTCTCTGCTGTCATGAAGCCAGATTGTCTGTTACGGGACCTCTCTGCTCTGCCTGTGTGCTAGGCCTAAATATATGCCAATGGACTGTTGCAGTGGTGGGTGACGTGAAGCCTCATTCTCTGCTATGACATGCAGACTGATTCTCTGCTGACATGAAGCCAGATTGTCTGTTACGGGACCTCTCTGCTCTGCCTGTGTGCTAGGCCTAAATATATGCCAATGGACTGTTGCAGTGGTGGGTGACGTGAAGCCTCATTCTCTGCTATGACATGCAGACTGATTCTCTGCTGACATGAAGCCAGATTGTCTGTTACGGGACCTCTCTGCTCTGCCTGTGTGCTAGGCCTAAATATATGCCAATGGACTGTTGCAGTGGTGGGTGACGTGAAGCCTCATTCTCTGCTATGACATGCAGACTGATTCTCTGCTGACATGAAGCCAGATTGTCTGTTACGGGACCTCTCTGCTCTGCCTGTGTGCTAGGCCTAAATATATGCCAATGGACTGTTGCAGTGGTGGGTGACGTGAAGCCTCATTCTCTGCTATGACATGCAGACTGATTCTCTGCTGACATGAAGCCAGATCCTCTGTTACGGGAGCTCTCTCCTCTGCCTGGGTGCTGGGCCTAAATTTATGACAATTGACTGTTGCAGTGGTGGGTGACGTGAAGCCTGATTCTCTGCTATGATATGAAGACTGATTCTCTGCTGACATGAAGCCAGATTGTCTGTTACGGGACCTTTCTCCTCTGCCTGGGTTCTGGGCCTAAATTTATGAAAATTGACTCTTACAGTGGTGGGTGACGTGAAGCCTGATTCTCTGCTATGATATGAAGACTGATTCTCTGCTGACATGAAGCCAGATTCTCTGTTACGGGACCTCTCTCCTCTGCCTGGGTGCTGGGTAGTGGTGAGCGCGAATATTCGAAAAGCAAATTTTTTTCGCGAATATCGCAACTTCGCGAATATTTCGAATATAGTGCTATATATTCGTAAAAACGAATATTCGTTTTTTGTTTCCCCCCCCCCCCCCACAAAATTACAGTACACATATAATTGATTGTTTCCCAAAGGTCCAACAGCTCAGATCTTACTCACATTGCCTAGAAAGTGATTGAGGCGCGAATCTTCGTAAGGCGATTTTATTAGCGCACATGCGAATATCGGCACGTCCCAGAACAGAGGCAAAGGGCTTTGCATTCATACATTAGTGAATTGAGTTGCGAATCTTCGTAAGGCGATTTTATTAGCGCACATGCGAATATCTACACTTGTCCCAGAACAGAGGCAAAGGGCTTTGCATTCATACATTAGTGATTGAATTGAGCTGCGAATCTTCGTAAGGCGATTTTATTAGCGCACATGCGAATATCGGCACGTCCCAGAACAGAGGCAAAGGGCTTTGCATTCATACATTAGTGAATTGAGTTGCGAATCTTCGTAAGGCGATTTTATTAGCGCACATGCGAATATCTACACTTGTCCCAGAACAGAGGCAAAGGGCTTTGCATTCATACATTAGTGATTGAATTGAGCTGCGAATCTTCGTAAGGCGATTTTATTAACGCAAATGCAAATATCTACACTTGTCCCCAGAACAGAGAGGCAAAGGCCTGTGCATTCATATAGTATAGCACCATATTCGCGAATACGTAGAACTTCGTAAAATTCGATTTACGAATATTCGTATTTTTTATTTTACTTTCCACCTTACAGATTACATTGATCTGTACTCTGTCAACTACTGTCATCACCCCCCACTGTATCTCGATTGATTCCCAAAAGTCTCACATTCCCTAGAAAGTGATTGAGGTGCGAATCTTCGTAAGGCGATTTTATTAGCGCACATGCGAATATCTACACTTGTCCCAGAACAGAGGCAAAGGGCATTGCATTCATACATTAGTGATTGAATTGAGTTGCGAATCTTCGTAAGGCGATTTCATTAGCGCACATGTGAATTTTGCATAGCATATGTATTATGCGATAATTCGAATTATCGCATATGCGAAATAATAACGAATTTGAATAATCGCGAATATTTTACGAATATTCTTTCGAATATTCACAAAATTTCGCGAATTCGAATATGGGACATGCCGCTCAACACTAGTGCTGGGCCTAAATTTATGACAATGGACTGTTGCAGTGGTGGGTGACGTGAAGCCTGATTCTCTGCTATGACATGCAGACTGATTCTCTGCTGACATGAAGCCAGATTGTCTGTTACGGGACCTCTCTCCTCTGCCTGGGTGCTGGGCCTAAATATATGCCAATGGACTGTTGCAGTGGTGGCTGACGTGAAGCCTCATTCTCTGCTATGACATGCAGACTAATTCTCTGCTGACATGAAGACAGATTCTCTGTTACGGGACCTCTCTCCTCTGCCTGGGTGCCGGGGCCTAAATATCTGAGAATGGACTGTTCCAGTGGTGGCTGACGTGAAGCCTCATTCTCTGCTATGACATGCAGACTAATTCTCTGCTGACATGAAGACAGATTCTCTGTTACGGGACCTCCCTCCTCTGCCTGGGTGCTGGGCCTAAATATATGCCAATGGACTGTTGCAGTGGTGGCTGACGTGAAGCCTCATTCTCTGCTATGACATGCAGACTAATTCTCTGCTGACATGAAGACAGATTCTCTGTTACGGGACCTCCCTCCTCTGCCTGGGTGCTGGGCCTAAATATATGCCAATGGACTGTTGCAGTGGTGGCTGACGTGAAGCCTCATTCTCTGCTATGACATGCAGACTGATTCTCTGCTGACATGAAGCCAGATTCTCTGTTACGGGACCTCTCTCCTCTGCCTGTGTGTGTGCTGGGCCTAAATATATGCCAATGGACTGTTGCAGTGGTGGCTGACGTGAAGC
Organism: Bufo gargarizans; assembly: GCF_014858855.1. Taxonomy (NCBI): domain Eukaryota; kingdom Metazoa; phylum Chordata; class Amphibia; order Anura; family Bufonidae; genus Bufo; species Bufo gargarizans. The sequence goes on from NC_058081.1 coordinate 447,832,220, forward strand.
CTCATTCTCTGCTATGACATGCAGACTGATTCTCTGCTGACATGAAGCCAGATTCTCTGTTACGGGACCTCTCTCCTCTGCCTGTGTGTGTGCTGGGCCTAAATATATGCCAATGGACTGTTGCAGTGGTGGCTGACGTGAAGCCTCATTCTCTGCTATGACATGCAGACTAATTCTCTGCTGACATGAAGACAGATTCTCTGTTACGGGACCTCCCTCCTCTGCCTGGGTGCTGGGCCTAAATATATGCCAATGGACTGTTGCAGTGGTGGCTGACGTGAAGCCTCATTCTCTGCTATGACATGCAGACTGATTCTCTGCTGACATGAAGCCAGATTCTCTGTTACGGGACCTCTCTCCTCTGCCTGTGTGTGTGCTGGGCCTAAATATATGCCAATGGACTGTTGCAGTGGTGGCTGACGTGAAGCCTCATTCTCTGCTATGACATGCAGACTGATTCTCTGCTGACATGAAGCCAGATTCTCTGTTACGGGACCTCTCTCCTCTGCCTGTGTGTGTGCTGGGCCTAAATATATGCCAATGGACTGTTGCAGTGGTGGCTGACGTGAAGCCTCATTCTCTGCTATGACATGCAGACTAATTCTCTGCTGACATGAAGACAGATTCTCTGTTACGGGACCTCCCTCCTCTGCCTGGGTGCTGGGCCTAAATATATGCCAATGGACTGTTGCAGTGGTGGCTGACGTGAAGCCTCATTCTCTGCTATGACATGCAGACTAATTCTCTGCTGACATGAAGACAGATTCTCTGTTACGGGACCTCTCTCCTCTGCCTGGGTGCCGGGGCCTAAATATCTGAGAATGGACTGTTCCAGTGGTGGGTGACGGGAAGCCAGATTCTCTGCTATGGAACCTCTCTCCAATTGATTTTGGTTAATTTTTATTTATTTAATTTTTATTTTAATTCATTTCCCTATCCACATTTGTTTGCAGGGGATTTACCTACATGTTGCTGCCTTTTGCAGCCCTCTAGCTCTTTCCTGGGCTGTTTTACAGCCTTTTTAGTGCCGAAAAGTTCGGGTCCCCATTGACTTCAATGGGGTTCGGGTTCGGGACGAAGTTCGGATCGGGTTCGGATCCCGAACCCGAACATTTCCGGGATGTTCGGCCGAACTTCTCGAACCCGAACATCCAGGTGTTCGCTCAACTCTAGTTGTTAGTCCATTAAGAGGCCGCACACTTTTATGTATTGACCCATTTAAGTATTGTCCACTGATGAACCCTCTGTTGCATTAAGAGGGGGAAATGCGTTGGGAACTGTAAAATTGGGATACATCTTGTAATAGGGTCTTTTCAAGGACAGTTCAGTCCTAGGTACGCGGACAGAGTACACCTACTATTATGGTGTATCTCTGGGCTGAGCAGCTGTGGAGGGAAAGTTTAGGGATAGTTATTCCCTGTATCCCAGTTTCTCCTTTTACCGCCCTTAATTCACCGTTGATAGCTTTCAACGCACCAATTAGGATGCTCTATCCAAGTTGTAATTTAATTTTATTGTGATTATAAATAAAAGTTAAGTTTTAGGTCCTTGTCCTCAGTGATACATTATATACATTAGCAAGGATCAATTGTCAATATACCTTCAGTGATTACTATGGTATGACTGTACCCTTAAAAATATTTTAGGCTGAGGCTACATGGCCATCTTGGGTGAGACAGCCATTGTGCAACAAATAATAACTGTATATCACTGAAGTCATTGAACCAAATAGGGTTGCCAGCAATTTGCCAGTCTTCCTGCAACCCCATTCAGTTCAATGGCTGTATTATGGCACAGAGATCGTTGGTCATGTGGCAGATAATGTGGTCAAGATCACCATATAGCCCCAGGCTGAATAAAATGTAAATAGATCATGAAAGAAAGACTTTTATTTTAAATTTTTAAAATAATAATAATAAAAGAAGATTTAGGCTAGTTTTACATCTGCAGCACCAATCCTGGCAGGCTGTTCCGGCAGAGAGTAGCAACCAGAATGCCTCCCAGCCCCAGTAATTACTTATAATGGGGTCTGGAGGACCTAAAACCATAATCCGGCAAAATGCCAAGATTTAGCCGGACAGATACCACTGCACACAGTAGTTTTTGTCCTGCTGATTCTTGACATTTTATGCTGGAACAGTCTTATGGAAGGCTGTAGAGGACATGTTAAAGTAGCCTTACTCTTCCTAATATAGTTGGTTCTTTATATGTAGCAGGGATCCAATAATGTGAAGCTAGAAATATTACAAATTGCCTGAGCAGGGGTAATGCTCTGTAGTTATCCAAAACCCTATGCTAATTCTGTAATCTGCCCTTAGCATTGATCAGTGGCATAACTCCTATAAAAGTATATTGCTCCCCTGAGCCCAAATGCTAGGAGGACCTGAAGACAAGAAGCTTGCAATTCCCTGCTGATTTATGTGAAGTGCATAGTAGCAATCCTTTTTCCCACCCCTATTTCATTCCTGGCTCTGCTTCCTTCACACACTTGTTTTGCTGGAGATTTTAAGGTGTGGGCGTCGCATGTCTATCTCATCATATAGTGACCTGGACAAGGTGTATGATCACCTCAAATTGTCTCCACTGCCGATTGAAAATTGGAAAGTGGTTCAAGACTTAACTATGCTACCTGACCTGCCTACAGTTACCCCTTGGGAGGCCCCTCGTACCCTAAAACCTCAGAGGCCCCAAAAAAGTACTTCAGAGGAGATGGGCTCCTAAAATTATAGTGAGGTCCATAGTTCACTGATTATATGAGGGTGTACTTAACAATATTTACCTTACTCCCAACATGTTACTTGACACTAGTTGCTCTACCAATTTGATGAAAACCTGATCTTCTCTATGTTATATTGTTTGGTTTGTTATGTGTATTCATGTTTTTTCTCTAAGTGACAGGTATTGTTATTCTCTCTTGGCTTTTGAACAAGAAGAGATTGGCTCACCAGGAAATCCTGCTGCTCCACTTTGGGAAGCCAGGTACTCCTGTAAACTGCTTATCTACAATGACTCTTTATCTAATAAACACATGCACTCCCTCTCACTTTATTCATTCAATGATGGCTGATATATGTGTAGCGTCATTCAATGTTAAAGGGTTTTACTCCCCCTCTAAACGTAGCCAGATCTTCTCCTATCTGAAGAACGAAAAATGTTTGATTATTATGCTGCAGGAGACAAATTATAATTGGGTGCAATACCTGCACATCATGGGGGTATAGCGCCCAATTGGTGAGAGCGCATATGTCCACATTTAGGAAATCAAACCCACCCAATTGTCCCTTTATATACCTTTGATTTTAAATCTCTTGTACCTCCTGATAAAGCTTTGAAGGTGAAATGCGCATCGAGGTCTTGGGCTTGGGGATTTTCACCTCCTTTTAGTCAGGCCATGTCTTCAGGTATTTCCCTTGTAAAATGTGATTCTGGTTATACAGTTATGCCACATTGTCTATACTAGACCCATGTTACATACTGAGGTTGGATGTTGGTAATTTCTCATCCACTTAGTATTTTATACATAGTTATACTGGGTCTTATACTGTGTGCCTCATATTAAATTGTGGTCATAGTTTATTTTGCAGTAATAGTTTCACACCATAATCCCCTATAGAGGTGGGTGGTGTATATCATTATTTTTGTTACTATTTTTCTTTCTTATTTTTTGATATTTTTGGCCATTTTTTGTGAGGCATAGGCTGTAGCCTTTTATCCGGAGACGGTTATCACAGTTCTGCGGAGTAACATGGTTGTCCAATGAGGTTTTGCCCCTCGCTTCTCTGTATGTCTTTTTTCCATCTTGCCCTCTTTCTCCATGTTTTATATATATTATTGAAATAAAGTTGTTATCATTTTTTCGATATCTGGTCCCACTGATTTTTCTGTGCCCATATAGGCACTATCTGACCATTCTCCTGTGTTTCTCACCATCCTGGCACCTACCTCGTTCTTTTAGGTGGTGTTTAAATGAGCAACTTATCTCTCCTGGAGAGCATTTAATACGGTCTCAAAAGTTACTTGAGGAATTCTCTCTCAGCTCCCTCCCGGGAACCCTGCACCACTCTCTATGGGATGCCCATAAGGCATATTTGAGAGGTCAGTTTATATGCATGGGTGTTCGGCTCTAAAAAGACAGAAAAGCCCATATAGATATGCTTCTTTCTCATATACAACACCTGGAGGGCCTACATAATCAATCCCTACTAGACACTCATCTTGCTGCACTCACTGGTCTACATGCTACACTGAAAAACTTACTGAACACTACCTCAGCTAAGCTTTATCTTCATTCTCAATTTAAGTATTATGCTCATGGAGACAAAGCTTCTAAATTTATGATGCAGCACATCAACAGAGGAAATCCCACAACTTTATCCATAGGATTAAGATCCCTGATGGGAAATAGGTTCTCACTCAAGTCCTACGGTGGAATTGCCCTACCTGACCCAAAGTTGTATGGGAGGGCCATTTTCTTATCAAGGGTGCTTAATTGGTTTACTAGGCAGCTCAACAGATCCTAGGTTCCTATGGAGCAGTCAATTGCCCTTTACGGGTCTTTTGGTGGGAATGAGCGGTTATCTATGTGTGGATGGTCCACCTATCCCAATGGTTAAAACCACACTTTTAGCTTGGAGATGGCTGCAATCATCTCCCCATGCTATTCCTCTACCGTCACCTCTAATCCAAATACAAGACATACTCGCTCACGCACCTTTAACTCTGCTTGAAAGTCTACCACATTCCATACGGAATTCTACTCAATTGGTTTTGACTCTATGCAGTGAGGAGGGCGAGGTCTTGGGAGGAGATGCTGCATCACAACTATTCCCTGAAAGTAGATCCCCCCCCCCCCCCCCCTCTAATATCATTTTTACACTCATTTATTTTCAAGCATGTGTCTAAATAAGCACTGATGCGTCCACTGACTTGGTTTGAAAGTTTATTTGCGGACCAAACGATGCATGTTAGGCTGGTCTCACAGATCTATAAGAGACTATGTACTCCTGTACTTATGCCCAAACCAGCTTTAATTGGGATATGGGAGAGAGACTTTGAAGTCTCCTTTACCCCATCAGAAATGTCACAGATTTTCCTGACACCTCACAAGTTGTCCAGATGTGTCCGAACACAGGAGAATTGTTATAAAATCCTGGCTAGGTGGTACAAAATCTCTGATATCTCTTGCCTCAATAGTGCTAATGGATCAGATACCTGTTGGAGATGTCTTAAGCAAAGAGGATTTTTTTTTCATATTTGGTGGACCTGCCCCTTGATCCAGACTTGGTGGTCAGAGATCTTTATCAATTATAACAGGATTTGCAACCTATCAATTCCAATCTCACCTCAATTGGCCTTGCTGGGAATCTCATTCACCAACTCTGTTGAGGATCCCCCACCACTATTCAACTACCTCCTTAGTGTGTCTCGCCTTGTAATTCCGTGCTTTTGGTTGTCCTCTGACATCCCATTTATATCTCAATCGATGGTAAAAGTGGACCAAATATACAGATTTGAGGAGATTGCAGCATGGGAAAGCAGAACGATAGCCAAATATATGAATCGCTGGCAAGCATGGTCCTCTTTCCATAACTTTCAATCATTTTTGATGACCAACTTGACATTGATGACCTTATTGTTCGCACTTTTCTGTATGTTTACTTTCCTTCAATAAAAAATTGAAAAAATAAAATAAAAATAATAATAATAAAAAACCTGGTATGAAATTCATGCATTTTTTTACAAGCAGTTTTTAGGGGAATTTTTGGGTTAGACATTTTTGCATGATTTTTTCAACTTAGAGCAGACTTTGGGAAAATGCCTGAAAACAATGGCACACCAAAAGAATTCTGTATTTTGGGTGGAAAAAATAAGTATGCGCCAAATCATGCCAATTATGAAAAAAAAAAACTACTATAGAATGCCCTATTTGTGTGATTCCTATTTCTCTATTGATTTGCAGCACACTAAAAGGTTATTTTTCCCTAAAAATGAGGGAGATTTTTAAATTAAAGATAACATTTTGCTTCAGAATATTTTGCGCCAGCCATTTTTATTTTGTGCCATATTTATATACAGTGTGCTCTTTGTTAAATGTGCCAGAAATTAGAAATGTTTTTATGTTGTTAAATGAAACTAAGGCCACTTTCACACTAGCGTTCGGGTGTCCGCTTGTGAGTTCCGTTTGAAGGGGCTCACAAGTGGCCCCGAACGGATCCGTACTGCCCTAATGCATTCTGAGTGGATGCGGATCCGCTCAGAATGCATCAGTCTGGCAGCGTTCAGCCTCTGCTCTGCTCAGCAGGAGGACACCTGAATGCTGCTTGCAGCGTTCGGGTGTCCGCCTGGCCGTGCGGAGGCGTGCGGATACGTCCAGACTTACAATGTAAGTCAATGGGGACGGATCCGTTTGAATATGACACACTATGGCTCAATTTTCAAACGGATCCGTCCCCCATTGACTTTCAATGTAAAGTCTGGACGGATCCATCTGAGGCTACTTTGACACTTAGAAATTGTTTTACAATATAATGCAGACGGATCCGTTCTGAACGGATCCACCGTCTGCATTATATGAGCAGAGCCGTCTCAGACGGATCCGCTCTGAACGCAAGTGTGAAAGTAGCCTAAGAATCTGAATTATTTTTCTTTTTTCGTGTAAGATAGTCTGTAGGGAAGATGTGACAAACTACACCATGTGATGGTATAAGTGGCAATCGTGCAACACAATGCTCTATATTGGGTTGCTTATATGGCTTAGACTAGCATAAGACAAGGTAAAAATTGTGTTTAGAGAAAAAAAAAATTCTGAAAAAATTACGTCTAGTGTGGCGCACTTTGTTCCCCTTTTAAGGGCAGCATCTTGATATATGCCATACAAGGGATATGCACCAGGAAAACAATTGCAATGGCCGGCAGATTCTAGGCATGAGTACAATCATATATTTACCCCAATATGTGACACCACCCAAAGAAAGCTTTTACATAAAGTGTGAATCACTGTGTTGCAGTCTTGGTATTTTTCTTTTGTAGGAAAGGATTTCTGTCTGTTGCAATGGAGCCCTCTGGGTTGTCTGTATGTCCTGACACTGAACATGTAGACAATAAGTTGTGTTAAACTATTCTGATCCTGTTAAACAATTTCCTTGTATGAACCATAGTCCAGCCTTCCCCATGAGAAAGAGGCACCGTTTGCTACAGAGCTGCCATAGGCACATGCCTCTTCTACCTAATGGGAAATCTTGCCAATGTCAAACACATAGGGAGACATTTTTTAAGATTGACATTTAGAAGTCCCTCTGCACTGCTGGCAGATGCGTCATATCTTGGGCACTTCTTTCAGCAGGTCATGCAACATACTAAAATCTACGCCAGATACTTTGCTGGCGTAGATTTAAGTCTATTTCCACACCACAAACTGGCATAGAAATAAGTGTGGCGGGACTGTCGGCCTGCCCTCTTTCCCATCCACACCATACACTCTTTTTTTGGCACTTGGAAAGGCGTGAGCTGCAAAAAGTCATATATTTTGCATCTAAAAACCATTATAACAAAATCTGCAACATTAATAGACCAAAAACTGGCGTAAACTTCATAATAGAAGCCCCCCATAATCTATGGCTTTGAATTTGAGTTCTAACTTTTACCATGTACTAGTCCAAATCATCATCATAAAACTAATTTTATTCTATCTAGAACCAAAATGTCTGACTAATCCTCAAGATACATCGACCTGGTCAAATTGCCCCAACTTTCATATGCTTTTAGATGTTTTTGAAAATAGAAATCCAGCTGTTTTTATTTGAAAGCATTAACTCAGTTTCCCGCTGTGAAAAAAAAAAAAAAAAATACCATTCCTCTCTTCTAGATGATTAGTTTGAAATTAGTGTTTTCCTTAGCATCTTATTTTTTTCAAAACTCATTTTTTCCCCCATGTTTTCCCATCATCATGTCAGACCAAGCTGATGGTTAAGTGCGTGCAATATTAACATAACCCTTAGCTCATGGGTAACCGGAAAAAGAAAATAGATGTTAATTTTGGTCTAATGGTTTTTATCAATGACGTTTGTTGAAGTGAGCCAGATGAAGATTAGAGATCATTCCATCCATGAACTAAACAAGAACGTTAATACCACTTATAAGTATATGTTTATGCGTAGGGACACAGTACAGCTTGGATACATTGTTTATTTTCCCTTTGACTATTTTCTCTCTGGCAATAATTAATTAGAAAACGTTTTGTGTAATCATATCTTGCATTATGGGTATGAGCCAGTAGGATGAAATGGAAAAGCTGGAAAGCAACCTCAGACATTTCTAGATACTATTGCATCATGTTTTACTCCTAATGTGCTTTAGTGATCGTTCAGGAGTAGCCTTACATAATTGTCTAATTTACCTGAGGCAAATTATCACACTGCCCCTTTGAAGGACCTGATAGAGAATTAACACATTTTGGCAAATGTAATAGTAGCATGCCATGATTCTGCATCTCCAACTATTGCAAACATGTGACTCCAAATATGGAGCTGCTGCAGTATGACAGTTCTAGGGCCAAAGGTTGAAGGACAGTATTCTTTGGTAACTTAAAACTTTAGCCAAATTTCAATCCCTATTTAGAGGCTGCATGTCTGTATACAAGTTTATAATAATGCCCCTCTTTCTTTAACATTTCATCAAAAGTATTGTGGTTGAATCAATTTGGCCATAAATCTGCGAATTCAACTAGTTTCACACATTCCAAGTCTTAGACTCAGTTCTAATCAAGAATTTGACAACTATCTGGTATTTTCAAGGCCTGTGCCACCAAGTATCATGACTTACAGTAAACATTTTTAAACATGCTCTCGTTGAATTATCAACCCAACTTTTTAAGCTTGTAAACATCTCTCAAAAAAGAGATCAATCACATACAAGTAAGATATGTTCATGACCACATGCCCTATTAGAGGCATGGGCCTAATGTGAGAGTCACTAAATGATCAACCTCTTTACATGCTTCTAAGGCTAGCAGGATATTGTCATCTATTAAGCGAGGCATGGACTCTTGGCACAGGGAAGTAATATTAACATTTTACCAGTTTTGGTGCAGTCTCTGTCAGTATGGGATCTGCGTCTCCACGGCAGGGTGGCAGATCGCCGTCTACACATTGCAGCACTATGGGTCCCAGTACTGGCTTACCTTGTAGGAGACGCAGGTGCCCGCCAGCATACCGCCGCATCCGTCCTTTTTGCCAGGTGTCATCTGATGAGCTATAGCACGCGCACGCGCGCCTCTCCCTTTCTTATAGGAGTAGGCAACTGGTTCCTGATTACCATCCCCACCCGGAGGCGGGACTATTTTGTATTTAAGGCAGCTTCACTCATCATGAAGTGCCCAAGCGTGGTTGTTGTACCTCTTGACTCCCGCTGAAGCATTCCACTGTGTCCGGATTCTGACCTCCGCTTCATTTGACTACGCATCTGCCTGCTGTCTGTTTATTGGACCACCTGGATTATAGACCTCTGCACTGCCTGACAATGAGACCGCTTATATCTGCACTGCCTGATTACGCATCTGTCCATCTCCTCCTGTAAGTCTGCCTGGATCCAGACCCTGCGCTGCCTATGAGACTGCTTATATCTGCATGCTATATTGCTCTGAACTTTGTGTTGCCTGTATCTGTCAAGTGACTTTTGAATACTGTCTGCCAGTAAAGACCATCTGTTCCTTTATTCTGCCTTTGCTGGACTCTGTTCACACTACTGCAGGTAGCTGCATTCAAGGTAACAGGTGCAGACACCAGGGTCCTGTCTCTGAGAGTCAGCAGTCAGCAATATTGGACTAATTCCAGTCCTCTATCAGCTTACACAGAGGATCCACATCCTCTGGTCGTAACAGTCTCATTTGGAATATGCAGTTTATTTATGGGCACCAGTCCATAAAACGGATGCCCTGGAGTTAGAAAAAGTACAAACTGATAAGGGGCATGGAGGGTCTTAGTTGTGAGGAAAGATAAAAAAAAAAAGTTTTTATTTAGTCTTGAGGAGAACCGCCTAAGGGGGTACATGATGAACTTATACAAATATATAAATGGGCGTAAAGCATTCTTTACTGTAAGAACTGTGAATCTGTGGAATACTCTACCTCAGGATGTAGACACAGCAGGAACAGTGGGCAGTTTTAAAAAGGGGTTAGATAAATTCTTAAAAGTCAATTACATTACGGTAATGCTTATGAATGCTTATGTGTAGATATCAGGGTCTCACTCCCCTTTTGTAAAAAAATTTCACCCCTACCTATCCTTTGGCTGAATTTGATGGACTTGTAACATGTCTCCTAGACTTAAGGGTAGGGAAATACTTTTGTTAAAATACTACAAAGGTTTATTAGAAATAACAAATTACCATACCTCCATCAAATATATATATATATATATATATATATATACATATAGGCCAAGAACAGGCCAAGATATAATACCAATGTCCTCTAAACACCAAACGGTTTATCCCCTGCTGTGGAGTAGGTGTAGAGTCAGAGAGACAAATATGTATTATTGGATTACTCAACCAAGTGCCAAGTGAGAAAGTATGAGGTGGACAATAATGTATCACTATTCAACTATACTATACTAGTGCTGGATGCCACACTAATATATCTTGGCCTGTTCTTGGGTGTTACCCTATTTTTAACCAGTAATATTAAAAAAGATTTATTATTTTGTTTTTTAGCATCTAATTCAGGCAGTGATTAGTTATTACAGACTAGACGTACAGTACACACTCGTATCTTAATCCGTGAATTGCTACTCCCTAATAAACATAACAATCTGACACAGTGTAAATTGTTTTTAAACAGGCTGTTTGCTACCATACTCAGAAGAAGTTGGGGAATGTGTTTTGGGGTGTCTTTTTACATATACCCATGCTGGGTGAGAGAAATATCTCGGCAAAAGACAACTTTTCCCATTTTTTTATACAAAGTTGGCATTTGACCAAGATATTTATCTCACCCAGCATGGGTATATGTAAAATGACGCCCCAAAACACATTGCCCAACTTCTCCTGAGTACGGCGATACCACATGTGTGACAGCTTTTTGCAGCCTAGGTGGGCAAAGGGGCCCAAATTCCTTTTATGAGGGCATTTTTAGACATTTGGATCCCAGACTTCTTCTCACGCTTTTGGGCCCCTAAAATGCCAGGGCAGTATAAATACCCCACATGTGACCCCATTTTGGAAAGAAGACACAATACCAAGGTATTCAATGAGGGGCATGGCGAGTTCATAGAATTTTTTATTTTTTTTGGCACAAGTTAGCGGAAATTGATTTTTTTTTTTTGTATTTTCTCACAAAGTCTCCCTTTCCACTAACTTGGGACAAAAAATTCAATCTTTCATGGACTCAATATGCCCCTCAGCGAATACCTTGGGGTGTCTTCTTTCCGAAATGGGGTCACATGTGGGGTATTTATACTGCCCTGGCATTTTAGGGGCCCTAAAGCGTGAGAAGTCGTCTGGAATATAAATGTCTAAAAAAAATTGGATTCCGTGAGGGGTATGGTGAGTTCTCGTGAGATTTTATTTTTTTGACACAAGTTAGTGGAATATGAGACTTTGTAAGAAAAAATAAATAAATAAAAAATAAATAAAATTTCCGCTAACTTGGGCCAAAAAAATGTCTGAATGGAGCCTTACAGGGGGGTGATCACCCATATAGACTCCCTGATCACCCCCTATCATTGATCACCCCCCTGTAAGGCTCCATTCAGACGCCCGTATGTTTTTTACGGATCCACGGATACATGGATCGGATCCGCAAAACACATACGGACGTCTGAATGGAGCCTTACAGGGGGGTGATCAATGACAGTGGGGTGATCAGGGAGTCTATATGGGGTGATCACCCCCTTGTCATTGATCACCCCCCTGTAAGGCTCCATTCAGACGTCCGTATGTGTTTTGCGGATCCGATCCGTGGATCCGTAAAAAACATACGGACGTCTGAATGGAGCCTTACAGGGGGGTGATCAATGACAGGGGGGTGATCATGGAGTCTATATGGGGTAATCAGGGGTTAATAAGGGGTTAATAAGTGACAGGGGGGGTGTAGTGTGGTGGTGTTTGGTGCTACTTATTACTGAGCTGCCTGTGTCCTCTGGTGGTCGATCCAAGCAAAAGGGACCACCAGAGGACCAGGTAGCAGGTATATTAGACGTTGTTATCAAAACAGCGTCTAATATACCTGTTAGGGGTTAAAAAAATCGCGTCTCCAGCCTGCCAGCTAAAGATCGCCGCTGGCAGGCTGGAGATCCGCTCGCTTACCTTCCGATCCTGTGAACGCGCGCGCCTGTTTGCGCGCGTTCACAGGAAATCTCGCATCTCGCGAGATGACGCATATATGCGTGACTTTGCGCAGAGCTGCCGCCTCCGGACCGCGATCCTGCGTTAGGCGGTCCGGAGGCGGTTAAGGTAGGTATCAGACCATGTAAAAAGTAGAAGGGTCCAGCTTCTGATAAAACGATATCCTATATTCAATGCTGTAAAATCCATACAAAGCAAGACGCATTTCGGATCTCAAGTTAACAATCCTATAATCATTATTGGGACGTAACCTGGGTAAGGTATTTTAACAACTACAGGTCCTTCTAAAAAAATTAGCATATTGTGATAAAGTTCATTATTTTCTGTAATGTACGGATAAACATTAGACTTTCATATATTTTAGATTCATTACACACCAACTGAAGTAGTTCAAGCCTTTTATTGTTTTAATATTGATGATTTTGGCATACAGCTCATGAAAACCCAAAATTCCTATCTAAAAAAATTAGCATATCATGAAAAGGTTCTCTAAACGAGCTATTAACCTAATCATCTGAATCAACCAATTAACTCTAAAAGATTCCTGAGGCTTTTAAAAACTCCCAGCCTGGTTCATTACTCAAAACCGCAATTATGGGTAAGACTGCCGACCTGACTGCTGTCCAGAAGGCCATCATTGACACCCTCAAGCAAGAGGGTAAGACACAGAAAGACATTTCTGAACGAATAGGCTGTTCCCAGAGTGCTGTATCAAGGCACCTCAGTGGGAAGTCTGTGGGAAGGAAAAAGTGTGGCAGAAAACGCTGCACAACGAGAAGAGGTGACCGGACCCTGAGGAAGATTGTGGAGAAGGACCGATTCCAGACCTTGGGGGACCTGCGGAAGCAGTGGACTGAGTCTGGAGTAGAAACATCCAGAGCCACCGTGTACAGGCGTGTGCAGGAAATGGGCTACAGGTGCCGCATTCCCCAGGTCAAGCCACTTTTGAACCAGAAACAGCGGCAGAAGCGCCTGACCTGGGCTACAGAGAAGCAGCACTGGACTGTTGCATGTCATTCGGAAATCAAGGTGCCAGAATCTGGAGGAAGACTGGGGAGAGGGAAATGCCAAAATGCCTGAAGTCCAGTGTCAAGTACCCACAGTCAGTGATGGTCTGGGGTGCCATGTCAGCTGCTGGTGTTGGTCCACTGTGTTTTATCAAGGGCAGGGTCAATGCAGCTAGCTATCAGGAGATTTTGGAGCACTTCATGCTTCCATCTGCTGAAAAGCTTTATGGAGATGAAGATTTCATTTTTCAGCACGACCTGGCACCTGCTCACAGTGCCAAAACCACTGGTAAATGGTTTACTGACCATGGTATTACTGTGCTCAATTGGCCTGCCAACTCTCCTGACCTGAACCCCATAGAGAATCTGTGGGATATTGGGAAGAGAAAGTTGAGAGACGCAAGACCCAACACTCTGGATGAGCTTAAGGCCGCTATCAAAGCATCCTGGGCCTCCATAACACCTCAGCAGTGCCACAGGCTGATTGCCTCCATGCCATGCCGCATTGAAGCAGTCATTTCTGCAAAAGGATTCCCCACCAAGTATTGAGTGCATAACTGAACATAATTATTTGAAGGTTGACTTTTTTTGTATTAAAAACACTTTTCTTTTATTGGTCGGGTGAAATATGCTAATTTTTTGAGATAGGAAATTTGGGTTTTCATGAGCTGTATGCCAAAATCATCAATATTAAAACAATAAAAAGCTTGAACTACTTGAGTTGGTGTGTAATAAATCTAAAATATATGAAAGTCTAATGTTTATCAGTACATTACAGAAAATAATGAACTTTATCACAATATGCTAATTTTTTTAGAAGGACCTGTATATTAACTAATGCCTAACTAGGCAGGAAAGCAATCTTGACCCAGGTTAATTAATACTTCACTTTTATTTCTATACGTATTAACCTGAATAGAGTAAATACAGATCCTTCTAAAAAAATTAGCATATTGTGATCAAGTTCATTATTTTCTGTAATGTACTAATAAACATTAGACTTTCATATATTTTAGATTCATTACACACAACTGATGTAGTTCAAGCCTTTTATTGTTTTAATATTGATGATTTTGGCATACAGCTCATGAAAACCCAAAATTCCTATCTCAAAAAATTAGCATATCATGAAAAGGTTCTCTAAACGAGCTATTGACCTAATCATCTGAATCAACTAATTAACTCTAAACACTTGCAAAAGATTCCTGAGGCTTTTAAAAACTCCCAGCCTGGTTCATTACTCAAAACCGCAATCATGGGTAAGACTGCCGACCTGACTGCTGTCCAGAAGGCCATCATTGACACCCTCAAGCAAGAGGGTAAGACACAGAAAGAAATTTCTGAACGAATAGGCTGTTCCCAGAGTGCTGTATCAAGGCACCTCAGTGGGAAGTCTGTGGGAAGGAAAAAGTGTGGCAGAAAACGATGCACAACGAGAAGAGGTGACCGGACCCTGAGGAAGATTGTGGAGAAGGACCGATTCCAGACCTTGGGGAACCTGCGGAAGCAGTGGACTGAGTCTGGAGTACAAACATCCAGAGCCACCGTGTACAGGCGTGTGCAGGAAATGGTCTACAGGTGCCGCATTCCCCAGGTCAAGCCACTTTTGAACCAGAAACAGCGGCAGAAGCGCCTGACCTGGGCTACAGAGAAGCAGCACTGGACTGTTGCTCAGTGGTCCAAAGTACTTTTTTCGGATGAAAGCAAATTTTGCATGTCATTCGGAAATCAAGGTACCAGAGTCTGGAGGAAGACTGGGGAGAGGGAAATGCCAAAATGCCTGAAGTCCAGTGTCAAGTACCCACAGTCAGTGATGATCTGGGGTGCCATGTCAGCTGCTGGTGTTGGTCCACTGTGTTTTATCAAGGGCAGGGTCAATGCAGCTAGCTATCAGGAGATTTTGGATCATTTTTCAGCACGACCTGGCACCTGCTCAAAACCACTGGTAAATGGTTTACTGACCATGGTATTACTTTGCTCAATTGGCCTGCCCACTCTCCTGACCTGAACCCCATAGAGAATCTGTGGGATATTGGGAAGAGAAAGTTGAGAGACGCAAGACCCAACACTCTGGATGAGCTTAAGGCCGCTATCGAAGCATCCTGGGCCTCCATAACACCTCAGCAGTGCCACAGGCTGATTGCCTCCATGCCACGCCGCATTGAAGCAGTCATTTCTGCAAAAGGATTCCCGACCAAGTATTGAGTGCATAACTTTACTGAACATAATTATTTGAAGGTTGACTTTTTTTGTATTAAAAACACTTTTCTTTTATTGGTCGGATGAAATATGCTAATTTTTTTAGATAGGAATTTTGGGTTTTCATGAGCTGTATGCCAAAATCATCAATATTAAAACAATAAAACGCTTGAACTACTTCAGTTGTGTGTAATGAGTCTAAAATATATGAAAGTCTAATGTTTATCAGTACATTACAGAAAATAATGAACTTTATCACAATATGCTTTTTTTAGAAGGACCTGTATATAACCATGTAACTTATCTTTATTAATTATTCCTACAAACAAAAAAAAAGAGTTTAAAAAATACAGTCCCCACTGCAGTAGTGGGAAGTAGTGTTAGGTGGTGAAGAGGGACCGGGAGAGCACTAGCTCCCACCCTTTCACATTGAAAGCAAATTGCTACAGTGTCACCATTTGTGGGGCTGTTACTAGCTCTGTGCTGCTGTCAGTTTTACCATGTATAGTAGTGGGGACCTAGAAACGTCACACCACTGTCAAAGGATGCACACTGCACCCATATACTCAGCAGGTCAGCTAGGGGCCTGATGGCTAGTGGCCCCACAAGCTATAGATGAACACTGCTATATGTCTTGTGAATAGAGTTGAGCGGACACCTGGATGTTCGGGTTCGAGACGTTCGGCCGAACTTCCCGGAAATGTTCGGGTTCGGGATCCGAACCCGATCCGAACTTCGTCCCGAACCCGAACCCCATTGAAGTCAATGGGGACCCGAACTTTTCGGCACTAAAAAGGCAGTAAAACAGCCCAGGAAAGGGCTAGAGGGTGCAAAAGGCAGCAACATGTAGGTAAATCCCCTGCAAACAAATGTGGATAGGGAAATGAATAAAAATAAAAATAAAATAAATAAAAATTAACCAATATCAATTGGAGAGAGGTCCCATAGCAGAGAATCAGGCTTCACGTCACCCAACATTGGAACAGTCCATTCTCAGATATTTAGGCCCAGGCACCCAGGCAGAGGAGAGAGGTCCCGTAACAGAGAATCTGTCTTCATGTCAGCAGAGAATCAGTCTGCATGTCATAGCAGAGAATCAGGCTTCACGTCAGCCACCACTGCAACAGTCCATTGTCATATATTTAGGCCCAGCACCCAGGCAGAGGAGAGAGGTATCGTAACAGAGAATCTGGCTTCATGTCAGCAGAGAAATAGTTTGCATGTCATAGCAGAGAATCAGGCTTCACGTCAGCCACCACTGCAACAGTCCATTGTCAGATATTTAGGCCAAGCACCCAGGCAGAGGAGAGAGGTCCCGTAACTGAGAATCTGGCTTCATGTCAGCATAGAATTAGTCTGCATGTCATAGCAGAGAATCATGCTTCACGTCACCCAACATTGGAACAGTCCATTGGCATATATTTAGGCCCCGGCACCCAGACAGAGGAGAGGTTCATTCAAGTTTGGGTAGCCTCGCAATATAATGGTAAAATGAAAATAAAAATAGGATTGAATGAGGAAGTGCCCTGGAGTACAATAATATATAGTTAAGGGAAGGTAGTTAATGTCTAATCTGCACAAGGGATGGACAGGTCCTGTGGGATCCATGCCTGGTTTATTTTTATGAACGTCTGCTTGTCCACATTGGCTGTAGACAGGCGGCTGAGTTTGTCTGTAATGACGCCCCCTGCCGTGCTGAATACACGTTCAGACAAAACGCTGGCCGCCGGGCAGGCCAGCACCTCCAAGGCATAAAAGGCTAGCTCTGGCCACGTGGACAATTTAGAGACCCAGAAGTTGAATGGGGCCGAACCATCAGTCAGTATGTGGAGGGGTGTGCACACGTACTGTTCCACCATGTTAGTGAAATGTTGCCTCCTGCTAACACGTTGCGTATCAGGTGGTGGTGCAGTTAGCTGTGGCGTGTTGACAAAACTTTTCCACATCTCTGCCATGCTAACCCTGCCCTCAGAGGAGCTGGCCGTGACACAGCTGCCTTGGCGACCTCTTGCTCCTCCTCTGCCTTGGCCTTGGGCTTCCACTTGTTCCCCTGTGACATTTGGGAATGCTCTCAGTAGCGCGTCTACCAACGTGCGCTTCGAGTCGTGCATCTTCCTATCACGCTCCAGTGCAGGAAGTAAGGTGGGCACATTGTCTTTGTACCGTGGATCCAGCAGGGTGGCAACCCAGTAGTCCGCACACGTTAAAATGTGGGCAACTCTGCTGTCGTTGCGCAGGCACTGCAGCATGTAGTCGCTCATGTGTGCCAGGCTGCCCAGGGGTAAGGACAAGCTGTCCTCTGTGGGAGGCGTATCGTCATCGTCCTGCCTTTCCCCCCAGCCACGCACCAGTGATGGGCCCGAGCTGCGTTGGGTGCCACCCCGCTGTGACCATGCTTCATGCTCATCCTCCTCCACCTCCTCCTCATCCTCGTCCTCCAGTAGTGGGCCCTGGCTGGCCACATTTGTACCTGGCCTCTGCTGTTGCAAAAAACCTCCCTCTGAGTCACTTCGAAGAGACTGGCCTGAAAGTGCTAAAAATGACCCCTCTTCCTCCTCCTCCTCCTCCTGGGCCACCTCCTCTTCCATCATCGCCCTAAGTGTTTTCTCAAGGAGACATAGAAGTGGTATTGTAACGCTGATAACGGCGTCATCGCCACTGGCCATGTTGGTGGAGTACTCGAAACAGCGCAAGAGGGCACACAGGTCTCGCATGGAGGCCCAGTCATTGGTGGTGAAGTGGTGCTGTTCCGTAGTGCGACTTTCCCGTGCGTGCTGCAGCTGAAACTCCACTATGGCCTGCTGCTGCTCGCACAGTCTGTCCAGCATGTGCAAGGTGGAGTTCCACCTGGTGGGCACGTCGCATATGAGGCGGTGAGCGGGAAGGCCGAAGTTACGCTGTAGCGTAGACAGGCGAGCAGCGGCAGGATGTGAACACCGGAACCGCGAACAGACGGCCCTCACTTTATGCAGCAGCTCTGACATGTCGGGGTAGTTGTGAATGAACTTCTACACCACTAAATTCAGCACATGCGCCAAGCAAGGGATGTGCGTCAAACCGGCTAGTCCCAGAGCTGCAACGAGATTTCGCCCATTATCGCACACCACCAGGCCGGGATTGAGGCTCACCGGCAGCAACCACTCGTCGGTCTGTTGTTCTATACCCCGCCACAACTCCTGTGCGGTGTGGGGCCTGTCCCCCAAACATATGAGTTTCAGAATGGCCTGCTGCCGTTTACCCCGGGCTGTGCTGAAGTTGGTGGTGAAGGTGTGTGGCTGACTGGATGAGCAGGTGGAAGAAGAGAAGGAGGAAGCTGAGTAGGAGGAGGTGGCAACAGGAGGCAAAGAATGTTGCCCTGTGATCCTTGGCGGCGGAAGGACGTGCGCCAAACAGCTCTCCGCCTGGGGCCCAGCTGCCACTACATTTACCCAGTGTGCAGTTAGGGAGATATAGCGTCCCTGGCCGTGCTCACTGGTCCACGTATCTGTGGTTAGGTGGACCTTGCCACAGATGGCGTTGCGCAGTGCACACTTGATTTTATCGGATACTTGGTTGTGCAGGGAAGGCACTGATCTCTTGGAGAAGTAGTGCCGGCTAGGAACAACATACTGTGGGACAGCAAGCGACATGAGCTGTTTGAAGCTGTCTGTGTCCACCAGCCTAAATGACAGCATTTCATAGGCTAGTAGTTTAGAAATGCTGGCATTCAGGGCCAGGGATCGAGGGTGGGTAGGTGGGAATTTACGCTTTCTCTCAAATGATTGTGAGATGGAGAGCTGAACGCTGCCGTGTGACATGGTTGAGATGCTTGGTGACGGAGGTGGTGGTGTTGGTGGTACATCCCCTGTTTGCTGGGCGGCAGGTGCCAACGTTCCTCCAGAGGCGGAGGAAGAGGCCGAGGCGGCAGCAGCAGAAGAGGCCGAGGCGGCAGCAGCAGAAGAGGTAGCAGGGGGAGCCTGAGTGACTTCCTTGTTTTTAAGGTGTTTACTCCACTGCAGTTCATGCTTTGCATGCAGGTGCCTGGTCATGCAGGCTGTGATAAGGTTCAGAACGTTAATGCCTCGCTTCAGGCTCTGATGGCACAGCGTGCAAACCACTCGGGTCTTGTCGTCAGCACATTGTTTGAAGAAGTGCCATGCCAGGGAACTCCTTGAAGCTGCCTTTGGGGTGCTCGGTCCCAGATGGCGGCGGTCAGTAGCAGGCGGAGTCTCTTGGCGGCGGGTGTTCTGCTTTTGCCCACTGCTCCCTCTTTTGCTACGCTGTTAGCTCGGTCTCACCACTGCCTCTTCCTCCGAACTGTGAAAGTCAGAGGCACGACCTTCATTCCATGTGGGGTCTAGGACCTCATCGTCCCCTGCATCGTCTTCCACCCAGTCTTGATCCCTGACCTTCTGTTCAGTCTGCACACTGCAGAAAGACGCAGCAGTTGGCACCTGTGTTTCGTCATCATCAGAGACATGCTGAGGTGGTATTCCCATGTCCTCATCATCAGGAAACATAAGTGGTTGTGCGTCAGTGCATTCTATGTCTTCCACCGCTGGGGAAGGGCTAAGTGGATGCCCTTGTGAAACCCTGCCAGCGGAGTCTTCAAACAGCATAAGAGACTGCTGCATAACTTGAGGCTCAGACAGTTTCCCTGGTATGCATGGGGGTGATGTGACAGACTGATGGGCTTGGTTTTCAGGCGCCATCTGTGCGCTTTCTTCAGAATACTGGGTGGGAGATAATGTGAACGTGCTGGATCCACTGTTGGCCACCCAATTGACTAATGCCTGTACCTGCTCAGGCCTTACCATCCTTAGAACGGCATTGGGCCCCACCAAATATCGCTGTAAATTATGGCGGTTACTGGGACCTGAGGTAGTTGGTACACTAGGACGTGTGGCTGTGGCAGAACGGCCACGTCCTCTCCCAGCACCAGAGGGTCCACTAACACCACCACGACCATGTCCGCGTCCCTTACTAGATGTTTTCCTCATTGTTACCGTTCACCACAATAAGAAAAATATTATTTGGCCCAATGTATTGAATTCAAATTCAGGCCATTTTTTACAGACACCTAACACTATCTGGCTATCTATTTAGGTACTGTATTACACTAATACAGACACAGCAGTAACGACAGATTTAGCTGGATATAAATTTGAGGCCTAGTATTTAGGCGCTGGGTGACAGGTATAGGTTTACTGACAGAATTAGACTTGGAAATGCACAGTAGCGTGTGTGTGTGAAGTTATTCAGAATGACCCTATGTGCACCTTGAATCTTATATACCCTTTTTAGGGATAGATTTAAAATAGCTCTGATACAGCAGAAACCACTAAATTAGGAAATTGCTAAAGTGGGAATTGTATTTCAACCCAGAACAAAAACTGTGCTTTGACGGACACTAAATAACTTGCCCAGCCACAGAAATAACTACAGATTTAGCTGACTATAAATTTGAGGCCTAGTATTTAGGGGCTGGGTGACAGGTATAGGTTTACTGACAGAATTAGACTTGGAAATGCACAGTAGCGTGTGTGTGTGAAGTTATTCAGAATGACCCTATGTGCACCTTGAATCTTATATACCCTTTTAGGGATAGATTTAAAATAGCTCTGATACAGCAGAAACCACTAAATGAGGAAATTGCTAAATTGGGAATTGTATTTCAACCCAGAACAAAAACTGTGCTTTGACGGACACTAAATAACTTGACCAGCCACAACAGTACAGCAGTAACGACAGATTTAGCTGGATATAAATTTGAGGCCTAGTATTTAGGCGCTGGGTGACAGGAATAGGTTTACTGACAGAATTAGACTTGGAAATGCACAGTAGCGTGTGTCTGTGAAGTTATTCAGAATGACCCTATGTGCACCTTGAATCTTATATACCCTTTTAGGGATAGATTTAAAATAGCTCTGATACAGCAGAAACCACTAAATGAGGAAATTGCTAAATTGGGAATTGTATTTCAACCCAGAACAAAAACTGTGCTTTGACGGACACTAAATAACTTGACCAGCCACAACAGTACAGCAGTAACGACAGATTTAGCTGGATATAAATTTGAGGCCTAGTATTAAGGCGCTGGGTGACAGGTATAGGTTTACTGACAGAATTAGACTTGGAAATGCACAGTAGCGTGTGTGTGAAGTTATTCAGAATGACCCTATGTACACCTTGAATTTTATATACCCTTTTAAGGATAGATTTAAAATAGCTCTGATACAGCAGAAACCACTAAATTAGGAAATTGCTAAATTGGGAATTGTATTTCAACCCAGAACAAAAACTGTGCTTTGACGGACACTAAATAACTTGACCAGCCACAACAGTACAGCAGTAACGACAGATTTAGCTGGATATAAATTTGAGGCCTAGTATTTAGGCGCTGGGTGACAGGTATAGGTTTACTGACAGAATTAGACTTGGAAATGCACAGTAGCGTGTGTGTGAAGTTATTCAGAATGACCCTATGTGCACTTTAATCTTATATACCCTTTTAGGGATAGATTTAAAATAGCTCTGATACAGCAGAAACCACTAAATTAGGAAATTGCTAAATTGGGAATTGTATTTCAACCCAGAACAAAAACGGTGCTTTGACGGACACTAAATAACTTGCCCAGCCACAGAAATAACCACAGATTTAGCTGACTATAAATTTGAGGCCTAGTATTTAGGCTCTGGGTGACAGGTATAGGTTTACTGACAGAATTAGACTTGGAAATGCACAGTAGCGTGTGTGTGTGAAGTTATTCAGAATGACCCTATGTGCACCTTGAATCTTATATACCCTTTTAGGGATAGATTTAAATTAGCTCTGATACAGCAGAAACCACTAAATTAGGAAATTGCTAAATTGGGAATTGTATTTCAACCAAGAACAAAAACTGTGCTTTGACGGACACTAAATAACTTGACCAGCCACAAAAGGTACAGCAGTAACGACAGATTTAGCTGGATAAAAATTTGAGGCCTAGTATTAAGGCGCTGGGTGACAGGTATAGGTTTACTGACAGAATTAGACTTGGAAATGCACAGTAGCGTGTGTGTGAAGTTATTCAGAATGACCCTATGTACACCTTGAATCTTATATACCCTTTTAGGGATAGTTTTAAAATAGCTCTGATACAGCAGAAACCACTAAATTAGGAAATTGCTAAATTGGGAATTGTATTTCAACCCAGAACAAAAACTGTGCTTTGACGGACACTAAATAACTTGACCAGCCACAACAGTACAGCAGTAACGACAGATTTAGCTGGATATAAATTTGAGGCCTAGTATTAAGGCGCTGGGTGACAGGTATAGGTTTACTGACAGAATTAGACTTGGAAATGCACAGTAGCGTGTGTGTGAAGTTATTCAGAATGACCCTATGTACACCTTGAATCTTATATACCCTTTTAGGGATAGATTTAAAATAGCTCTGATACAGCAGAAACCACTAAATTAGGAAATTGCTAAATTGGGAATTGCATTTCAACCCAGAACAAAAACGGTGCTTTGACGGACACTAAATAACTTGCCCAGCCACAGAAATAACCACAGATTTAGCTGACTATAAATTTGAGGCCTAGTATTTAGGCTCTGGGTGACAGGTATAGGTTTACTGACAGAATTAGACTTGGAAATGCACAGTAGCGTGTGTGTGTGAAGTTATTCAGAATGACCCTATGTGCACCTTGAATCTTATATACCCTTTTAGGGATAGATTTAAATTAGCTCTGATACAGCAGAAACCACTAAATTAGGAAATTGCTAAATTGGGAATTGTATTTCAACCAAGAACAAAAACTGTGCTTTGACGGACACTAAATAACTTGACCAGCCACAAAAGGTACAGCAGTAACGACAGATTTAGCTGGATATAAATTTGAGGCCTAGTATTAAGGCGCTGGGTGACAGGTATAGGTTTACTGACAGAATTAGACTTGGAAATGCACAGTAGCGTGTGTGTGAAGTTATTCAGAATGACCCTATGTACACCTTGAATCTTATATACCCTTTTAGGGATAGATTTAAAATAGCTCTGATACAGCAGAAACCACTAAATTAGGAAATTGCTAAATTGGGAATTGCATTTCAACCCAGAACAAAAACTGTGCTTTGACGGACACTAAATAACTTGACCAGCCACAACAGTACAGCAGTAACGACAGATTTAGCTGGATATAAATTTGAGGCCTAGTATTAAGGCGCTGGGTGACAGGTATAGGTTTACTGACAGAATTAGACTTGGAAATGCACAGTAGCGTGTGTGTGAAGTTATTCAGAATGACCCTATGTACACCTTGAATCTTATATACCCTTTTAGGGATAGTTTTAAAATAGCTCTGATACAGCAGAAACCACTAAATTAGGAAATTGCTAAATTGGGAATTGTATTTCAACCCAGAACAAAAACTGTGCTTTGACGGACACTAAATAACTTGACCAGCCACAACAGTACAGCAGTAACGACAGATTTAGCTGGATATAAATTTGAGGCCTAGTATTTAGGCGCTGGGTGACAGGTATAGGTTTACTGACAGAATTAGACTTGGAAATGCACAGTAGCGTGTGTGTGAAGTTATTCAGAATGACCCTATGTGCACCTTGAATCTTATATACCCTTTTAGGGATAGATTTAAAATAGCTCTGATACAGCAGAAACCACTAAATTAGGAAATTGCTAATTGGGAATTGTATTTCAACCCAGAACAAAAACTGTGCTTTGACGGACACTAAATAACTTGACCAGCCACAACAGTACAGCAGTAACGACAGATTTAGCTGGATATAAATTTGAGGCCTAGTATTTAGGCGCTGGGTGACAGGTATAGGTTTACTGACAGAATTAGACTTGGAAATGCACAGTAGCGTGTGTGTGAAGTTATTCAGAATGACCCTATGTGCACCTTGAATCTTATATACCCTTTTAGGGATAGATTTAAAATAGCTCTGATACAGCAGAAACCACTAAATTAGGAAATTGCTAAATTGGGAATTGCATTTCAACCCAGAACAAAAACTGTGCTTTGACGGACACTAAATAACTTGACCAGCCACAACAGTACAGCAGTAACGACAGATTTAGCTGGATATAAATTTGAGGCCTAGTATTAAGGCGCTGGGTGACAGGTATAGGTTTACTGACAGAATTAGACTTGGAAATGCACAGTAGCGTGTGTGTGAAGTTATTCAGAATGACCCTATGTGCACTTTGAATCTTATATACCCTTTTAGGGATAGATTTAAAATAGCTCTGATACAGCAGAAACCACTAAATTAGGAAATTGCTAAATTGGGAATTGTATTTCAACCCAGAACAAAAACGGTGCTTTGACGGACACTAAATAACTTGCCCAGCCACAGAAATAACCACAGATTTAGCTGACTATAAATTTGAGGCCTAGTATTTAGGCTCTGGGTGACAGGTATAGGTTTACTGACAGAATTAGACTTGGAAATGCACAGTAGCGTGTGTGTGTGAAGTTATTCAGAATGACCCTATGTGCACCTTGAATCTTATATACCCTTTTAGGGATAGATTTAAATTAGCTCTGATACAGCAGAAACCACTAAATTAGGAAATTGCTAAATTTGGGAATTGTATTTCAACCAAGAACAAAAACTGTGCTTTGACGGACACTAAATAACTTGACCAGCCACAAAAGGTACAGCAGTAACGACAGATTTAGCTGGATATAAATTTGAGGCCTAGTATTTAGGCGCTGGGTGACAGGAATAGGTTTACTGACAGAATTAGACTTGGAAATGCACAGTAGCGTGTGTGTGAAGTTATTCAGAATGACCCTATGTGCACCTTGAATCTTATATACCCTTTTAGGGATAGATTTAAAATAGCTCTGATACAGCAGAAACCACTAAATTAGGAAATTGCTAAATTGGGAATTGCATTTCAACCCAGAACAAAAACTGTGCTTTGACGGACACTAAATAACTTGACCAGCCACAACAGTACAGCAGTAACGACAGATTTAGCTGGATATAAATTTGAGGCCTAGTATTTAGGCGCTGGGTGACAGGTATAGGTTTACTGACAGAATTAGACTTGGAAATGCACAGTAGCGTGTGTGTGAAGTTATTCAGAATGACCCTATGTGCACCTTGAATCTTATATACCCTTTTAGGGATAGATTTAAAATAGCTCTGATACAGCAGAAACCACTAAATTAGGAAATTGCTAAATTGGGAATTGTATTTCAACCAAGAACAAAAACTGTGCTTTGACGGACACTAAATAACTTGACCAGCCACAAAAGGTACAGCAGTAACGACAGATTTAGCTGGATATAAATTTGAGGCCTAGTATTTAGGCGCTGTTTGACAGGAATAGGTTTACTGACAGAATTAGACTTGGAAATGCACAGTAGCGTGTGTGTGAAGTTATTCAGAATGACCCTATGTGCACCTTGAATCTTATATACCCTTTTAGGGATAGATTTAAAATAGCTCTGATACAGCAGAAACCACTAAATTAGGAAATTGCTAAATTGGGAATTGCATTTCAACCCAGAACAAAAACTGTGCTTTGACGGACACTAAATAACTTGACCAGCCACAACAGTACAGCAGTAACGACAGATTTAGCTGGATATAAATTTGAGGCCTAGTATTAAGGCGCTGGGTGACAGGTATAGGTTTACTGACAGAATTAGACTTGGAAATGCACAGTAGCGTGTGTGTGAAGTTATTCAGAATGACCCTATGTACACCTTGAATCTTATATACCCTTTTAGGGATAGATTTAAAATAGCTCTGATACAGCAGAAACCACTAAATTAGGAAATTGCTAAATTGGGAATTGTATTTCAACCCAGAACAAAAACTGTGCTTTGACGGACACTAAATATCTTGACCAGCCACAACAGTACAGCAGTAACGACAGATTTAGCTGGATATAAATTTGAGGCCTAGTATTTAGGCGCTGGGTGACAGGTATAGGTTTACTGACAGAATTAGACTTGGAAATGCACAGTAGCGTGTGTGTGAAGTTATTCAGAATGACCCTATGTGCACCTTGAATCTTATATACCCTTTTAGGGATAGATTTAAAATAGCTCTGATACAGCAGAAACCACTAAATTAGGAAATTGCTAAATTGGGAATTGTATTTCAACCCAGAACAAAAAATGTGCTTTGACGGACACTAAATAACTTGACCAGCCACAACAGTACAGCAGTAACGACAGATTTAGCTGGATATAAATTTGAGGCCTAGTATTTAGGCGCTGGGTGACAGGTATAGGTTTACTGACAGAATTAGACTGGGATATGGCCAAAAAATAACCACACTATTGATGGTTAATCACTTGGTGTCACAGCTTGACCAACCACACTATTGAGGGTTAAATGCACTTGGTGACAGGCTCAGCTTGCCCCTGATGTAGTATATGGCCAAAAAATAACCAGACTATTGCTGGTTAAATGCACTTGGTGTGACAGCTTGACCCTGATGTAGGATTTAGCCAAAAAACAACCACACCATTGAGGGTTAAATGCACTTGGTGACAGGCTCAGCTTGCCCCTGATGTAGTATATGGCCAAAAAATAAACAGACTATTGCTGGTTAAATGCACTTGGTGTGACAGCTTCACCCTGATGTAGGATTTAGCCAAAAAAACAACCACACCATTGAGGGTTAAATGCACTTGGTGGCAGCTTGTGCTGGCACACCACAAGACACAAAATGGCCGCCGATCACCCCAGAAAAAAGTGACTGAAAAACGCTCTGGGCAGCCTAAAAACAGTGAGCAATTCAATAGCAGCAGTTCAATCATCCACAGCTGCAGATCGATCTCTGAATGAAGTCCTTTGGAGGAGTTAATCACTGCCTAATCTCGCCCTAACGTGGTAGCTGCAACCTCTCCCTATGCTGATCAGAGCAGAGTGACGGGCGGCGCTATGTAACTCCAGCTTAAATAGAGGCTGGGTCACATGGTGCTCTGGCCAATCACAGCCATGCCAATAGTAGGGGCAAGTAGTATGACGCTTGTTGATTGGCTGCTTTGCAGCCTTTCAAAAAGCGCCAAGAAAGCGACGAACACTGAATCCGAACCCGGCTTTTATGAAAATGTCCGGGTTCGGGTCCGTGTCACGGAAACCCTAAAATTCGGTACGAACCCGAACTATACAGTTCGGGTTCGCTCATCCCTACTTGTGAAGCCTGACTGTTTAAATAATCACACTGTTAAAGTGTAGTCCATCCAGGACTAACCACAGCTGCTTCACTGTGAAGTGGGAGACAGCGTGTTAAAAACTACAACTGCCCCCCGACATGTTTCGCCAGTATTCTGGCTTCTTCAGAGGAAATGGGCAGTAATGTGTCTATGGTCACCCCCCCCCCCCCCTAGCTAGGAGCGTAAGCCTCTCCACACCCTGAACTATAAAAAGTTTTGTAACCCTTATGTAAAATGGCAAAGTGCAAAGTGGCAGAAGAAACATTGCGTGTTTGATAGTGAGGTATGTCAGATAAATGTCTCCGTATTCTGGTTTTAATCTGTTTGGTGGTACATCCTATATCTTGCATAGACAATTAAACATATGTAATTAGTAAAACCGCAAACTCAGTGTCGCAGTTAATATATTGTTTTATTTTGTGACTTCTGCCATTCACTGTGGACGTGACTATTTAACTAACAGACATATGTTCACAACATATGCACTTTCTGTGGCAACATTTATAGCTACCCTGATACGAAAGCCACACTGGCTTGGCCTTCGGGCGGTCACAGAAAAGGCTGGGACTAAGGTCTCATGAACACGACCGTTGTGTGCATACGTGGCCGTTGTTCCATTTTCCGTGATTTTCTGCGGACCCATTGACTTTCAATGGGTCCGTTGAAAACTCGGAAAATGCACCGCTGTTCATACGCGGCCGTGATCCGTGTTTCCTGTCCGTCAAAAAAAAATGACCTGTCCTATTTTTTTGACGGACAACGGTTCACGGACCCATTCAAGTCAATGGGTCAGTGAAAAAACAAGGATGCACACAAGATTGACATCCGCGTCCGTGATCCGTGGCCGTTGGCAACTTTCACACAGACGGATCGCAGATCCGTCTGCATAAAAGCTTTTTTAGATATGATTTTTCACTTCGTGAAAACTCATATCTGACAGTATATTCGAACACAGAGGCGTTCCCATAGTGATGGGGACGCTTCAAGTTAGAATATACTGAGAACTGTGTACATGACTGCCCCCTGTAGCCTGGCAGCACCCAATCTTTTACAGGGGGCTGTGATCCGCACAATTAACCCCTCAGGTGCCGCACCTAAAGGGTTAATTGTGCATATCCTAGCCCCCTGTAAGAGATCAAGTGCTGCCAGACAGGAGGGGGCAGACCCCCTCCCTCGCCAATATTATATTCATTGGTGGCCAGTACGGCCTCACATCTCCCCCCCCAGTTAAAACCACGTTCCGAATCCCCCATCATTGGTGGCCAGTGCGGCCTCACATCTCCTCCCCCTCTAGTTAAAATCACATTCCGAATTCAGTGTGGCCTCACATCCCCCCCCCCCCCCCAGTTAAAATCACGTTTCGAATCCCCCATCATTGGTGGCCAGTGCGGGCTCACATCTCCCCCCCCCCCAGTTAAAATCACATTCCGAATCCCCCATCATTGGTGGCCAGTGCGGCCTCACATCTCCCCCCCCCCTAGTTAAAATCACGTTCCGAATCCTCCATCATTGATGGCCAGTGTGGCCTCACCTCTCCCCCCCAGTTAAAATCACGTTCCCCCGTCATTGGTGGCAGTGAAGAGTTCAGATCGGAGTCCCAGTTTAATCGCTGGGGCTAAGATCGGTAACCATGGCAACCAGGACGCTACTGCAGTCCTGGTTGCCATGGTTACTTAGCAATTTTTAGAAGCATTTTACTTACCTGCGAGCTGCGATGTCTGTGACCGGCCGGGCGCTCCTCCTACTGGTAAGTGACAGGTCTGTGCTATAGGCAATGCGCCGCACAGATGTTTCACTTACCAGTAGGAGGAGCGCCCGGCCGGTCACAGACATTGCAGCTTGCAGGTAAGTATAATGCTTCTAAAAATTGCTAAGTAACCATGGCAACCATGACTGCAGTAGCGTCCTGGTTGCCATGGTTACCGATCGGAGCCCCAGCGATTAAACTGGGACTCTGATCGGAACTCTCCACTGCCTCTAATGATGGGGGAACGTGATTTTAACTAGGGGGGAGGGGAGATGTGAAGCCGCACTGGCCACCAATGATGGGGGATTCAGAACGTGATTTTAACTGGGGGGGGTAGAAGGGAGGCCGCACTGGCCACCAATTAATATAATATTTGGGAGGGAGGGGGGTCTGCCCCCTCCTGCCTGGCAGCACCTGATCTCTTACAGGGGGCTATGATACGCACAATTAACCCTTTAGGTGCGGACCCTGAGGGGTTAATTGTGCTGATCACAGCCCCCTGTAAAAGATCGGGTGCTGCCAGGCAACAGGGGGCAGTCATGTACACAGTTCGTAGGATATTCTAACTTGAAGCGTCCCCATCACTATGGGAACGCCTCTGTGTTAGAATATACTGTCGGATATGAGTTTCACGATCTAACTCAAATCAGATGGTATATTCTAACATAGAGGCGTTTCCATGGTGACCGGGACGCTTCAAGTTAAAATATACCATCGGATTGGAGAAAACTCCGATCCTATTGTATATTAACTCCTGACTTTACATTGAAAGTCATTTGGGGACGGATCCGTTTGCAATTGCACCATATTGTGTCAACGTCAAACGGATCCATCCACATTGACTTGCATTGTAAGTCAGGACGGATCAGTTTGGGTCCGCACGGCCAGGCGGACACCAAAACAACTTTTTTATGTCCGTGGATCCTCCAAAAATCAAGGAAGACCCACGGACGAAAAAACGGTCCCGGATCACGGACCAATGGAACCCGGTTTTGCGGACCGTGAAAAAATACTGTCGTGTAAATGAGGCCTAATCCTATGACCCAGAATAGGGGGCCTGCACGCAGCACAGCTAATGCCTGCTGAAATCACTTCACTCCACTCAGCATCATAGTCTAATGCTTGTAGTTTTTTTGTTTTTGTTTTAGGTAATAGGTTCTCCAGGAAATACTAGTCTATTTCTATCTAATGTTAATGCCCATGTACATAAGGCATTGAGTATGTGGTCTAAGGATTAAGCCATCTTATTTGTAGCAGTATAAGGGCTTGCCTTTTTGCTGGCTAAGTTTCAATGGTGCCACTTTCTGAGTACAGATAACTTATTGATTAACCCTTTCTGTGGAGATAAAAAAAACACTCAAACTATTTCACTACACTATTTTTTCATTTAAAATGCTGTTCTATTAACCATGTGACATGAATAATGCATTATCTTTGTTCTACGGGTCCTTATTATTATGGAAATATTATATTAATATTATTCTTTTACTACTTAAAAAAAAAAGAAATAAAAAATATATACCATTTTTTTTTTACTCAATGTAGCTGTGTATGGCTTTTTTTATGAAAAGAAGAGCTAAAGTTTCTATTATTACCATTAACAACTTTTTGAACTCTTTTAGGATCCAGAAAGAACAATTCTGGCATTTTTTCAAAATCTTTTTTTTTTACCTAGTTCCCTGTGTTATACTGTGAAAATACAATACATTTTATACTATGGATCATTACAGTTTACATGATAACTTTTATGCATACTTTTTTTTTTTTATTTTTTTTTTTTACATAAAGCATTTGTTAACCATTTGTATTGAGGTTGTAAATATTTTTGTTAAACCTTTTTAATACATTTTTGGTCCTACTAGTGGACTTGACCAGGCGATTGCTTGACCACTGATATAGTACACTTCAGTACTTCCTTTGCTGCATTTGTCACAGTGAAATTCAAGCTTTAAATACTGCAATGATATTCTGGGTTTAAAAAATCACCAATTTTTGGCAAGACCCTACATTTGCTGCCTTTGCTGCATTTCTGACAGTGAAATACAAGCTTTAAATACTGCAATTATATTCTGGGTTAAAAAAAACACCCATTTTGGGTAAGATAATAAATTTGCGGCCTATGCTACATTTCTGGCAGTCCAATACAAGTGTTAGAGACTGCTGTTATATTCTGGGTTAAAAAAAAAAACATCCATTTTTGGCAAGATAATAAATCTGGGTCCTTGAATTTGTGACAGTTAAATACTACAGTTATAGTCTGGGTTAAAAACAACAACATTTTTTTGCAATACCCTACATCTGGGGCCATTGCTGCATTTGTCACAGTGAGCTTTAAATACTGCAATTATATTCTGGGTTTAAAAAAAAGAAAAAAAAACATTTTGGGCAAGAATTTTTTTTTTGGCGGCCATTGCTGCATTTCTGGCAGTCCAATAAAAGTGTTAGATACTGCTGTTATATTCTGGGTTAAAAAACATATATCATTTTTTCCAATACCCTACATCCGGGTTTAAAAAAAACACCCATTTTGGGCAAGATAATAAATTTGCGGCCTTTGCTGCATTTCTGGCAGTCCATTACAAGTGTTAGATACTGCTTTTATATTCTGGGTTTAAAAAAACACCCATTTTGGGCAAGATAATAAATTTGAGGTCTTTGCTGCATTTCTCTCAGTCCAAGTTTTAGATACTGATGTTATATTCTGGGTTTAAAAAAACATCAATTTTTGCAATACCCTACATCTGGGGCCTTTGCTGCATTTGTCACAGTGAAATACAAGCTTTAAATACTGCAATTATATACTGGGTTTAAAAAAAACACCCATTTTTTGCAAGATAATACATTTTAGATCCTTTGTAGTGATGAGCGAGCACCAAAGTGTTCGGGTGTTTGGTCCGAACACATTGCGATATTCGTGCGCTTGGCCCAGCACCCGAGTATAATGGAAGTCAATGGGAGACAACCAGGAACCCCCTATTCAGATGAGGGGAGGGTGCCTGGACCATAGGAAAAGGTCTGAAAGTGATGGAAACACCTCTGAAATCGATCAGGAACAGCAGGGGGACCATGTCTGGATGCATCTTGGACACCAATGTCGCTGCTGGGAACCATGTTGTCCAAGTTGTACGCCACTTTAAAAGACTGAGAAAAAAACAGACAAAACCCTGCCCTCACAAAAAAATTATTTTTAGAGGAAAAATTGTTATGAAACATTCTATCCTGTAGATTCAATTGTATATACAGTATAAGTGCTGCAAAAAATTACAAGGAAGAAGAGATACAGCCTGTATATCACATAAATGAGGGCCTCATTCACATGGTGCTACAATTGTTCAGGTAGTGGGACTCCTACACTCATAAAGCCTATGCACTAAGTGAAAGGGCTGCCAAAAATTACAAGGCACTCCAATACACCCTTTATTACACATAAAGGAGGGCATCATACACACCCTTCAAAAAAGTATCATTGATGGCCTGCTGGTGACCCTCAAAAACATTAGGAGCAAGGGCCTGCTGATCTGACCACCTAAGAAGTTAATTTACCCGGTCAGTATAGGCTACAAAGAAAGAATGACAAATTTCTTATCGCAATGTTCCTTTGGGTTCCAGAGAACGTCACATAGCAGAGTTAGTGCAGGGAATGGCGGTCAGCACAGGCTACCAAGAAAGAATGACCAATTTCTATTCGTAATGTTCCTTTGGGTTCCAGAGAACGTCACATAGCAGAGTTACCGCAGGGATTGGCGGTCAGCATTTGTTGCCTCTTTACATTATGGAACTGTACCACAATTACAAGCTGCTATCTGACTATCTTGGAATTCTATTGTCTACCCCAAAGAAAGATCTAGGAAAGTGGCACATACAATGAAAAAAAGGAATACAATTGTAATTCCTCCAGGCCCCAAATGCGAAAGGGTCTAATATCTCCTGAAAAGGCATCTGCAAAGGAAAGAGGAGAAAATGGAGTCAAGCCTGACATATAAAAAAAAAAAAACATTTAAATATATTTACCCCTTTGCCACTAGATAAAAACTAGAATCCTGTAAAAAAAAAATACATGCGTGAAAGATTCAACAATGAAGGAAACCAAATTATGTTTTCTTCCAAGTCTGAAACATAGAAAATAATATACCATGTCAGCTGACCCCAAAAAAAATTGTAGGTGAGGGCCTGCAGGTGAGCTGAAGAGGGACATGAGGATAACTAATATTCACTGATCCCAAAACTCTGAGGCCTCTTTCACACTACAGTATGTTGAATTCAGTGTTTTGCGTTCCGTTTTTCACGGATCCGTTGTTCCGTTTTTTGCTTCCGTTTCCGTTCCGTTGTTCCGTTCCGTTTTTCCGTATGGCATATACAGTATACAGTAATTACATAGAAAAAATTGGGCTGGGCATAACATTTTCAATTGATGGTTCCGCAAAAAACGGAACGGATACGGAAGACATACGGATGCATTTCCGTATGTGTTCCGTTTTTTTTGCGGACCCATTGACTTGAATGGAGCCACGGACCGTGATTTGCGGCCAAATATAGGACATGTTCTATCTTTTCAACGG
This sequence comes from Bufo gargarizans, assembly GCF_014858855.1. Taxonomy (NCBI): domain Eukaryota; kingdom Metazoa; phylum Chordata; class Amphibia; order Anura; family Bufonidae; genus Bufo; species Bufo gargarizans. The sequence goes on from NC_058081.1 coordinate 447,866,250, forward strand.
AACGGAAAAACGGAAATACGGAAACGGAATGCATACGGAACACATTCCGTTTTTTTGCGGAACCATATACGGAACGCAAAAAACCGACCGCAAAACGGAAAAAAAAACGGTAGTGTGAAAGAGGCCTTAGGCTGAGTTCACACGAGCGTGACAGATTTGGTCCGGATGCGTTCAGGGTGCGTTCAGTTAAACTCGCACCATTTTGCAAGCAAGTTCAGTCAGTTTTGGCTGCAATTGCGTTTAGTTGTTCAGTTTTTTCCGCGCGGGTGCAATGCGTTTTGATGCTTTTTTCACGCGCGTGATAAAAAACTGAAGGTTTACAAACAACATCTCCTAGCAACCATCAGTGAAAAACGCATTGCATCCGCACTTGCTTGCAGATGCAATGCGTTATTAACGCAGCCCCATTCACTTCTATGGAGCCAGGGCTGCGTGAAAAACGCAGAATATAGAACATGCTGCGATTTTAAAGCATTGCAGAAGTGATGCATGAAAAAAAATGCTCATGTGCACAGCCCCATTGAAATGAATGGGTCAGGATTCAGTGCAGGTGCAATGCGTTCACCTACTGCATTGCACCCGCGCGGAAATCTCGCCCGTGTGAACTCAGCCTAAAGCCTCCAAAGTTAGAAGAAGATGACGGGGGGAGGGGGAAGGGCAATTAGTTTTTCACTTGGTGGATGATGAGGATGAGACACAGTTGTCAATAAGTAGTGTCTTGTTAGGTGAACACAAGTCAGGAGGCTGACCAGAGTGAGAAGTGGATTTGGAAATGGGGGACGATTACATCACTGACCCAACCTGGGAAGGTGGAAAGTTAAGCGATAACAGCAGGACAGAGGGGGAAAATCCACAGCACCGCAACAGGCTGGAAGAGGCTGTGTGGTGGCAAAAGGGAGAAGGCAGGCCACAATAAAGAGGCCCGCAACTGTTCCCCCTTTTGCAAATCTCCCTTGACAAGGGGTAGGTGTTTCGCAGTCTGGGACTTTATTGCGGAAGGTGGGGACGATAAAAGAATTGTAATATGCCAACTGTAACTGTGCTATACCTAAATAAGAACTCAACATTTCATAAATAACAATAACCATAACATATTTTGAATCCTATTAATAAACTAACTAAAAACATAACAATAAACACTCAAACACGGGAACATAATGGGGTAAGACTGTACACTGGAGGCTAAATGAGTAGGGGTGGGAACAGTGGCAACCTCAACCCCACCAGCATGATCCTCCACATGGAATCACAGCACCCTAATTGGTGGGCAGAACACCTGGGTCTACAATCAGTGTCTGTGGGTCACACCACTGCCTCCTCTTCTTCCCCTGTGTTACGTGCTAGCCAATCCTCTGTCCTAGATGCAGGCCTGTATGAATCCCGCCCTGCAGCTGGGCCTTCACAAGCACCATCTGCTAGCACACCCCTTTCTGTGTCCAAGTACAGTGTACATATGTCCCCACGCCTTTGATCATAAGCTTCAATACCCCGCCACCCACCCACAGGCTATAGCACTAAATGCACACCTTTCAAAATTTGTAGGCATGGAAATGTTACCATCTAGGCCTGTGGACACTGAGGCTTTCGACGCCAAAGATTGAAAGGGCACTACCACTACTGCCATCAGGATTTCTGCCACCACCTACATGAGTGGCAGAAAACCTCCTCCCCCTTCTTCTCCTCCACCTCCTCCTCCACTGCAAACTCTGAATTCTCATGGAGAAGCGGCAACAGGCCTCCTGGAATTAATTTACTTGTGTGACAAAAAGCACACCGCAGCAGAGCTGTAGCAGGGTATAAGGGAACAGGTTGGCTGTGTCTGAAAATGACCATAAGTTGTTGGCAGCTTTGTAGCTCGGCAAGCTCACACACATGGCAATCATACAGTCATACAGCATATATAGTACAGACCAAAAGTTTGGACACACCTTCTCATTCAAAGAGTTTTCTTTATTTTCATGACTATGAAAATTGTAGATTCACATTGAAGGCATCAAGACTATGAATTAACACATGTGGAATTATATATATAACAAAAAATTGTGAAACAACTGAAAATATGTCATATTCTAGGTTCTTGAAAGTAGCCACCTTTTGCTTTGGTTACTGCTTTGCACACTCTTGGCATTCTCTTGATGAGCTTCAAGAGGTAGTCACCTGAAATGGTCTTCCAACAGTCTTAAAGGAGTTCCCAGAGATGCTTAGCACTTGTTGGCCCCTTTGCCTTCACTCTGCGGTCCAGATTACCCCTAGCAACCAATAAGAAAGTTGCCCACCCCTTACTATATTAGATTTTTTCACAGCAGCCATTTTGTGCAGTTTCATGTGGTGTTGAATGAGAGAGGAGCTGAATACTGTCCTGTGCTGTGCTTTTTTAAAGCTAATTCTAAATCGAATTTATAGAGAACTGATAGTGTTAGATAGGGTAGGTTAGTGTAGCTGATAGGTTAAAATTTTGGGTATAGTGTTATATATTTATTTATTTAGTGTGAAATAGTATAGTTTAGGGAATAGTGAAGTTGACAGTTTATAGTGCAGGGTGTAGTGTAGGGTATAGATAGCTGAAATATATATATTTTTTTAGTGTGAGATAGTATAGGTTAGTTAGGGAATGGTGTAGCTGATAGGTACAAGTGCAGGTTGTAGGTTATGTATAGTGTAGGCTTTAGGTGTGTTTTAGTGTTTCTTAGTTTCTTACTGTTTAGTTGGTGTAGTGCCTGTGTTTTTGTCTACGTCTTCTGTTATTTAAAAAAAAAAAGGAAAAAAGTTTTAGTGTTAGTCTTTTTACTGTTTAGTTGTTATAGTTTATGTGTTATTGTCTGCGTCTTCTGTTAGTTAAATAAAAAAATAAAAAAACGTACATTTTTTTAAATTAGTTTTAGTGTTCGTTTTTTACTGGTTATTTGGTGGCACGTCTGCGTCAGTGTCTGCATATTTTGTTAGTTAAATAAAAATAAAAAAAAACAAAAACAAAGTTTTAGTGTTAGTTTTTTACTGTTTATTTGGTGTATTGTCTTTTGTTATTTTAAAAAAATAATACATTTTATTTTTTTATTTTTTATTTTTTTACTGTCTAGTTGGTATAGTGTCTGCGTCAGTGTCTGCATCTTTTGTTAGTTAAATAAAAAAAAAAATATTGCACTACAGTCCCCATCCCAGTGAAGTTTTTCCCTAATTTCCGTATTATAATATTTTTTTTTAATCTAAAAGTATGAGGTCTTCGCATTCAAGTAGCAGGGGTAGGAGAGTAGTTGGTTCCAGTGCTGGACTGCTGCCAGCACGGGGCCGCTCCTCTACTCACCGAGGGGCGGACGCAGGTGTCAGGGGCGTCCGCCTCATTCGTGATTTTTTTGGCCATGGCAGTCATCCCATTTCCTCTCAGGATGCCGAGGAAGTAGTGTCTCTCGTGGCACAAGCCAATGCCATGGAGGCTTCTGCCCCAGCTCCAAGCAGCAGCAGCACTTCATCTCCTGTAGGACCAACCCCCCCAACCCCCATCCCTTAAGAATCTTCCCTGCTCCTGTTTGACAGCGACAGTGAGAGGGACATCTTGGGGGAGGTAATGCAGGAGGCTAAATTTCAGTTCAGGTTCAGGACCTTTTGAAAGGGATGGAGGAGGAGATGGAGGGGGTACCGCCTGTATGTACCCCAGTGACATCACTTGCAACAGGTGCGGGTGGTTTCAGCCAGTGAAACCCCGCACCTAGTCAGACCCAGGCATCAGCGAAGGGACAGAGGAGCCAGGTCAGGGACTCCACGTCTGCTGTTCCCCTCAGTCCACCACTGGTTGGCCCTGGTTTTGACATATCGGGGGACGAAGAGGAGGGTGACCGAGAATGGATGCCACCTCCCTTGTCAGGCATAAGCAGCACTGATGAGGAGGAAGGTAGGCAACCAAGGCAAACGGTGTGACAGGTTGCAAGGGAGCCCAGCGTCAGGGGCTCCACTGGTAATGGCAGTAGGAGGAGACAGCAGCAGCAGCCAGCTCCACCTGTGCGCACCGAGCCCGAACAGGCGTAAGTCAGCACCACCCCATCTGACAGAAGGCCGGTGTGTAAGTCGCCTGTTTGGACTTACTTCACCCTGGCAGCAGATGATGCCACAAAAAGCTGTGCCATGCCAGGGTCAGGAGAGGGAGGTCTGTGGCCCGGCTGGGTATCACTGCCCTCACCCAGCACATGCGAGTCAACCACTTGCGGGAGTGGGAACAGATGCAGGGTGGTCGTAGCAGCAGTGCCACAAGCAGTGTGCATGGAACAGCAGCTCCTGTCACTGTCCTGCAGCCACCCCAACCACTTCCAACAAGGCATTCCCACTCCCCCACTTCTTCTCCTAGAGGTACTGGTACCGGCAGCCATACCTCTGCCTCCATCACACCCTCCTCTATGTCCACCAGTGCCATCTGGCGCCAGCCCTCGGTTGCTGACGCTTTTGAACGTACTGCACCCTACACCCCCGGGAACCGACGTGTGCTTTCACTGAATGGGCTCCTGGCAAGGGTTATCACCCAACATCTACTACCCTTCAATCTTGTGGACAGCCATCCATTCCGGCAGATGTTGGAGCAGGCACAACCCAGATGGTGTGTCCCCAGCCGCCATTTTTTTGCAAGAACCGTTGCCCCTGTTCTACACTAGCACATTGTGCAGAATGTATCCCTGTCGCTGGATAACGCTGCCAGAGACAGGGTGCGTCTGACAATGGATGCTTGGACCAGCAGACATGGGCAGGGACGATACATCAGCATTACTGCCCATTGGGTGTCCCACCTAGGCACCAGGGAAGGATCAGCGGCATCTGACTTTGTGGTGCCGCCCCGGGGTGTCCAGGGGAGAACTGCTGCTCTCCCTCCACAAGCCTCCACAGCAGATGAGCCCCCCAGCAAGCTTTCCCATAGCTACGCAAGTGTGGGGCACATCCGCTGCCAGGTTGTGCTCCAGCTTGTGAGCTTAGGGGAACGGAGACACACTGGACCTGATGTTCTGGCCGCACTACAGGCTCAGGTCCAGAAGTGGCTGACCCCCTGCAAGCTAGAGGCAGGTATGGTTGTCTGTGACAACGGCAGCAACCTACTCGCCACCCTCCATGCTGGCAGGCTTACTCACGTGCCCTGCATGGCACATGTCGTCAACCTTGTTGTACAGAAATTCCTCCGAACATACCAAGGGTTAAGTGACATTGTGCCAAGGGTACGGAGGATTGCCAGACACTATCGACGCTCCCCAACCGCTGCCGCATCCCTGTCCAAACTGCAGCAGGATAACAGCCTGCCCCCTCACAGGCTGATTGTGGACAGTGTGACGCAGTGGAACTCCAACCTCCACATGCTGGAGAGGTTGTGGGAGCAGCAACGGGAGGTGAGGGAATACCTGCTGGACCTAGGCACTCTAGGGCCATCATACCCACTCCCCTACATCACTAATATGGAGTAGGGGCAGATACAGCAGGTCTGCCACGTGTTGGCCCCATTAGAGCAGGCGACCAAGATGGTCAGCTGGGAGTATGTTGGTCTCAATGATGTGCTCCCCATAGTGTTCTGTTGGACAGGACACTAGATCACCTGCTCGAGGCTGGGGAGAGTGCTTTGGTGGAGCAAGAAGAGGCAGCAATGCTCCACCAGGACCAGGACGAGGAGGAGGCGGAAGAATTTGTACATGTCCAGGAGTCTGGGCCTGGTCAGGAGGGAGAGCAGGTGCTGGGGGCACTGTTAGTCCGGGGGTGGGGCAGCAGCAACAGCAGCAGGAGGACCAAGAGGTCATGGTCCCCGGGCAGCCATGAACAGTCACAGCAGGCTGTCCTCTTCCCTATGGCTGCCCACATGTTGCGATGCCTCAGGAGGGACCCCTGGATCAGGAAAATAAAGGAGAGGGAAAATTATTGGTTGGCCACCCTTTTAGACCTTTGATGCAAGGTGAAACTGGAGCAGTTCATCCCAGCCAGCCGTAGACAGGCCCGGATGGATCAACTGCGGGCCTGTCTGATCAAGCAGCTGGAGCAGGCAAACCTTTGGCCTCATGCTCCAGTTCTCCCTGCCAATCTCACCCAGCAGGGGGCTGTCCCCAGCAGCACCAGCTGAGCAGGTGACCTTATGGGTGAGATGAGGCCATTCTACCAGTCTGCGTGACCCAGTAGCAGCAGCAGCAGCAGTCACCACCAGCGGCTGGCCTGCATGGTGGCAGACTACATGGGGTCCGTTGGTGCTTCCGACAGCATGAGCACCGACGACCCCATGGAGTACTGGACACCTGCCGTAAGCTTGCTCAGTATGTGCTGGAGTTACTATCTTGCCCCCCCTCCAGCGTACTGTCTGAGCGGACATTTAGCGCTGCAAGTGGGATGGTCACCGACAAGCGGACCCGTCTGTTCACTGACTCCGTCCTGGATCGGCAGTGACTTCTTGGCCCCTGCTGTCGGTTCAGGCCATTGAGGGGTCTCTTGTCCATTCCTCTCCTTGTCTCTCCCTCCTAAACTCCGTTGTTTTTTAATTTTTTAAAATTATTTATTGATCTATTTAATTATGTATTAATTTAACATTTTTAATTCAGAAATGTGTTAGTTTTTTATTTATTTATGTCTATGAATAATGATTTATTTGTTTAATTATGATTTTTTTTAAATCTATTTAATTATTTACATATTTTGATGTATGGAGGAGGAGAATGATGCAGAGCTTCCCGGGAGAGATGGGGTAGATAGAGATATGCAGGTGGTCTGTCCTGCTATAATATATCTATCTCCATCTCTTCATGGAAGCCCTAACATTTTCTCCCCCTTGAGACATCATCATTGTAGAGGACCAAATTAATGTATGTTTTTCTTGAACTTAAAGGAATAATAATTTATATTCAAAGTAAAAAAAATTATGCACAGCTGCATTCGTAATGTGGGGAAAGTTTAACGGCAGTTCTATTTTACGCCATAAAACATAGTGCCTTCACAAGAGAATCCAAAATGCACTCTGCTGAATGACAGATAAGATGCTCCACTTTGCCTGTCATCCCCGTAAATGTGAAGTCTGCCACGGGCTGTTTGACTCTACCCCCCCGGGTGTAGACAAGCCTCGCATTTAAAGTCTTATTCTGTACTATGATGTGCAATCATTCATCCAGGATGCGCATTGGAGCCAAACGCCAGGACACCGCCAGCAGCCGGCGAACTTAGCAGAGTCTTCGATGACGGGAAGGTGTAAGACGCATGAGCATGGGACACTTTAAAGTGCCTTCTGTGCTCAGACGGGCACAGGACGGATAGGTCCTGTCATGGCCTGTGTGCGGTGAAGATCGTGTATGGGTGGGGTGAGTGGCGGTGCCCATTACTCCTTACAGACAAAAGGAGGATGAGATAGTCGTTGATAAACACCGCCACTACTACTGCCCTCTGTCTTGTAGGAATCATCACAAGGTTAGACTGGCTGTGTAACCGCAGTGTTCTGCTATTGACTCGATATGTGTGATATGAAAAATTATAGCCGACCGATGCATGCAGCGTGTCTACTTAATTTAGTACTAATTTTTGGTGTGGTAGCAAAATCAAAAAATTATGTAAATAATAAATTTAAAATGTTAAAGATTGCATTTATTATGCATGTCACCACATTCCTTCAGCACACTGAGTACATGCTGCTGTCAGAGGTGTGTTTTTTTTAAGTTATGGTGTTGCCCTGGTCTGGTGGGGGTCCATTCCTGGGAACACATTCCTGCTGCCCAATGTGAAGCTGCTGTTTTCGGAGGTCTCTCAGTTTAGTTATGGGGTTGTCCTGGTCTGGTGGGGGCCCATTCCTGGGAACACATTTCTGCTGCCCACTTAGAACCTGCTGCTGTCTGAGATGTCATATTTTATTTATGGTGTTACCCTGGTCTGGTGGGGGTCCATTCCTGGGTACACATTCCTGCTGCCCACTTTGAATCTGCTGCTGCCTGTCCTGCTGAGTTATTCAGAGATATGTTTAGGCCTTATACTAGACAGTTTCCATCTTCCATCCTGTTGATGCTGCTGGTGTCTTTCCTGATCATGCTCAGTTATGTTTAGTCCGTATACTACATCATTAGCTTTAAATGCTGATGATACATGTCCTGCAGAGTTATGCCGAGTTATGTGTAGACCTTATACTCAACCATTTCCAACTTCCATCCTGTTGATGCTGCTACTGTCTGTCCTGAACATGCTGAGTTATGTTTACTCTTTATACTACAACATTACATTTAAATTATGCTGCTGCCTGTCCTGCAGAGTTATGCTGAGTTATATGTCTAGGCCTTATACTCAACCATTTACAACTTCCTTCCTGTTGATGCTGCTGCTGTCTGTCTTAATCATGCTGAATTATGTTTAGGCCTTATACTACAACATTATCCTTCATGATGCTGCTGCTGCCTGTCCTTATGAGTTATGCCGAGTTATGTGTAGGCCTTATACTCAACCGTTTCCATCTTCCATCCTGTTGAAGCTTGTGCTGTCTGTCCTGAACATGCTGAGTTATTTTTACTCTTTATACTACAACGTTACCTTTAAATTATGATGCTGCCTTTCCTTCTGAGTTATGCTGAGTTATGTGTAGGCATTATACTCAACCGTTTCCATCTTCCGTCCTGTTGATGCTGCAGCTGTCTGTCCTGAACATGCTGCTACTGCAGCTGTCTTATCCTACATTGTTTGGTCCTTCGATTTGTATGCCTTCTACTGTTGTGTTACTATTTAACTGCTACTGTCTGGCCTGGTATTATATTTCTCGTAAACTGGTGTGCCTGTTTAATATTTGTGCATGTGCACTATTCATCTTTATATCATTATATTTATATATATATTTTATGAAACTTTTTAATAACATTCAATCATGCGGTGTTACGCTTCATTCCTCAAAATACATTTTTTGTTTTATTTCATTTTATAGGTTTTAATTTAGCTTTAATTGGGTTTTTGGCGGCCCTATTGTAGTTTTTACTGTAGCAAGGTGGGGATCGCATATGGGCTTCCCTTGTCAAAAGATTTTGTGCACTTAACATTGTACAGGACTGATTGATAAACCTAATAAAAGTTTTTTATTTTATTTTCTTTATTATTTTCATACGGACTTAGGTTTAAACCTGTGTTGTATTTTGTCCTGGAAAGGATGCCTGACTTAAATGTTGACCTCTCTACATGGTTGGGTGTGACTCGAATGGGTTCACAATTCCTTTCCGAAAAATGCGTAACGAAATTGCGGATGTGTGAATGGGGTCTTAGACAAACAACTCTGAACAAAGGACAAATGCTAATTAAGGCTAGTTTCACACTAACATAGTAACATAGTACAAGGCCGAAAAAAGACATTTGTCCATCCAGTTCGGCCTGTTAACCTGCAAGTTGATCCAGAGGAAGGCAAAAAAAAAAATAGAAAAACTGTGATGTAGAAGCCAATTTTCCCCACTTTAGGGGAATAAAAAATTCCTTCCCGACTCCAATCAGGCAATCCAATCAGAATAACTCCCTGGATCAACGACCCCTCTTTAGTAGCTATAGCCTGTAATATTATTATGCTCCAGAAATACATCCAGGCCCCTCTTGAATTCCTTTATTGTACTCAGACCTCTGGAACCGCCAGAACAGTCGGTCGGATCCGTACTGCCGCTAGTGTACGTGTGCCCTCGGACTACCGCTCCGGCCCCATTAACTATAGTGGGAACGTGGCGTTGTTCCGGGGCGGGAACGATAAACCATGCCGAGAGGCGGAGAGAATAAAACTATATGTCGGCATGGTTTGTGGAGTTCTTGCCCCGGAACGCCTCCACGATCCCTTGATAGTCAATGGTGTTGGAGCTTTATTCTGGGGCCACACGTACACTAGCGGCAGGGCGGATCCAACAAGCTGTTCACCCGCCGGTACAGCCTGGCGGACGTCCATGCCGCTATTGTGAAACTAGCCTAAGTAGGTGATGTATGTAAAGTAATCATGGCCTTTTACTGTAATACAGATTGATGAATGCTATTTATCTAGATATACACACACACACACACACACACATATATTTAGTATTATGTGTGTGTGCAAAATACAAAATCAGCCAATTGCATCATACATCACTACCGCGCTGTGTGGATAAATATATATATATATATATATATATATATATACAGTACAGACCAAAAGTTTGGACACACCTTCTCATTCAAAGAGTTTTCTTTATTTTCATGACTATGGAAATTGTAGATTCACACTGAAGGCATCAAAACTATGAATTAACACATGTGGAATTATATACTTATCAAAAGATTATGAAACAACTGAAAATATGTCATATTCTAGGTTCTTCAAAGTAGCCACCTTTTGATTTGACTACTGCTTTGCACACTCTTGGCATTCTCTTGATGAGCTTCAAGAGGTAGTCACCTGAAATGGTTTTCATTTCACAGGTGTGCCCTGTCAGGTTTAATAAGTGGGATTTCTTGCCTTATAAATGGGGTTTGGACCATGAGTTGCGTTGTGGAGAAGTCAGGTGGATACACAGCTGATAGCCCTACTGAATAGACTGCTAGAATTTGTATTATGGCAAGAAAAAAGCAGCTAAGTAAAGAAAAACGAGTGGCCATCATTAATTTAAGAAATGAAGGTCAGTCAGTCCGAAAAATTGGGAAATCTTTGAAAGTGTCCCCAAGTGCAGTCACAAAAACCATCAAGCGCTACAAAGAAACTGACTCACATGCGGACTTCCCCAGGAAAGGAAGACCAAGAGTCACCTCTGCTGCAGAGGATAAGTTCATCCGAGTCACCAGCCTCAGAAATCGCAGGTTAACAGCAGCTCAGATTAGAAACCAGGTCAATGCCACACAGAGTTCTAGCAGCAGACACATCTCTAGAACAACTGTTAAGAGGAGACTGTGTGAATCAGGCCTTCATGGTAGAATATCTGCTAGGAAACCACTGCTAAGGACAGGCAACAAGCAGAAGAGACTTGTTTGGGCTAAAGAACACAAGGAATGGACATAGACCAGTGGAAATCTGTGCTTTGGTCTGATGAGTCCAAATTTGAGATATTTGGTTCCAACCACCGTGTCTTTGTGCAACGCAGAAAAGGTGAACGGATGGACTCTACATGACTGGTTTCCACTGTGAAGCATGGAGGAGGAGATGTGATGGTGTGGGGGTGCTTTGCTGGTGACACTGTTGGGGATTTATTCAAAATTGAAGGCATACTGAACCAGCATGGCTACCACTAGGGATGAGCGAACTCGAACTGTATAGTTCGGGTTCGTACCGAATTTTGGGGTGTCCGTGACACGGACCCGAACCCGGACATTTTCGTAAAAGTTCGGGTTCGGTGTTCGTCGCTTTCTTGGCGCTTTTGTGACGCTTTCTTGGCGCTTTTTGAAAGGCTGCAAAGCAGCCAATCAACAAGCGTCATACTACTTGCCCCAAGAGGCCGTCACAGCCATGCCTACTATTGGCATGGCTGTGATTGGCCAGAGCACCATGTGACCCAGCCTCTATTTAAGCTGGAGTCACATAGCGCCGCCCGTCACTCTGCTCTGATTAGCGTAGGGAGAGGTTGCGGCTGTGACAGTAGGGCGAGATTAGGCAGATTAACTCCTCCAAAGGACTTGATTAATCGATCGATCTGCAGCTGTGCATCATTGAGCTGCTGAAATTCAATTGCTCACTGTTTTTAGGCTGCCCAGACCGTTTGTCAGTCACTTTTTTCTGGGGTGATCGGCGGCCATTTTGTGTCTTGTGCGGTGCTGCGACCAAGTGCATCCAAGCTGCGACCAAGTGCATTTAACCCTCAATGGTGTGGTTGTTTTTTGGCTAAAGCCTACATCAGGGTGAAGCTGTCACACCAAGTGCATTTAACCAGCAATAGTCTGTTTATTTTTTGGCCATATACTACATCAGGGGCAAGCTGCGCCTGTCACCAAGTGCATTTAACCCTCAATGGTGTGGTTGTTTTTTGGCTAAAGCCTACATCAGGGTGGAGCTGTCACACCAAGTGCATTTAACCAGCAATAGTCTGTTAATTTTTTGGTATACTAAATCAGGGGCAAGCTGCGCCCGTCACCAAGTGCATTTAACCCTCAGTAGTGTGGTTGGTCAAGCTGTCACACCAAGTGCATTTAACCAGCAATAGTCTGTTCATTTTTTGGCCATATACTACATCAGGGGCAAGCTGCGCCCGTCACCAAGTGCATTTAACCCTCAGTAGTGTGGTTGGTCAAGCTGTCACACCAAGTGCATTTAACCAGCAATAGTCTGTTCATTTTTTGGCCATATACTACATCAGGGGCAAGCTGCGCCCGTCACCAAGTGCATTTAACCCTCAGTAGTGTGGTTGGTCAAGCTGTCACACCAAGTGCATTTAACCAGCAATAGTCTGTTCATTTTTTGGCCATATACTACATCAGGGGCAAGCTGCGCCTGTCACCAAGTGCATTTACCCCTCAATGGTGTGGTTGTTTTTTGGCTAAAGCCTACATCAGGGTGAAGCTGTCACACCAAGTGCATTTAACCAGCAATAGTCTGTTCATTTTTTGGCCATATACTACATCAGGGGCAAGCTGCGCCCGTCACCAAGTGCATTTAACCCTCAGTAGTGTGGTTGGTCAAGCTGTCACACCAAGTGCATTTAACCAGCAATAGTGTGGTTATTTTTTGGCCATATCCCAGTCTAATTCTGTCACTAAATCCATACCGGTCACCCAGCGCCTAAATACTAGGCCTCAAATTTATAATCCGGTAAAATCTGTCGTTACCGCTGTCCTGTTGTGGATGGGCAAGTTATTTAGTGTCCGTCAAAGCACATTTTTTGTTCTGGGTTGAAATACAATTCCCAATTTAGCAATTTCATAATTTAGTGGTTTCTGCTATATCAGAGCTATTTGAAATCTATCCCTAAAAGGGTATATAATATTCAAGGTGCACATAGGGTCATTCAAAATAACTTCACACACACGCTACTGTGCATTTCCAAGTCTAATTCTGTCACTAAATCCATACCGGTCACCCAGCGCCAAAATACTAGGCCTCAAATTTATATTCAGCTGAATTTGAATACAATACATTGGGCCAAATAATATTTTTGTTGTTGTGGTGAACCATAACAATGAGGAAAACATCTAGTAAGGGACGCGGATGTGGACATGGTCGTGGTGGTGTTAATGGACCCTCTGGTGCTGGGAGAGGACGTGGCCGTTCTGCCACATCCACACGTCCTAGTGTACCAACTACCTCAGGTCCCAGTAGCCGCCAGAATTTACAGCGATATATGGTGGGGCCCAATGCCGTTCTAAGGATGGTAAGGCCTGAGCAGGTACAGGCATTAGTCAATTGGGTGGCCGACAGTGGATCCAGCACGTTCACATTATCTCCCACCCAGTCTTCTGCAGAAAGCGCACAGATGGCGCCTGAAAACCAACCCCATCAGTCTGTCACATCACCCCCATGCATATCAGGGAAACTGTCTGAGCCTCAAGTTATGCAGCAGTCTCTTATGCTGTTTGAAGACTCTGCTGGCAGGGTTTCCCAAGGGCATCCACATAGCCCTTCCCCAGCGGTGGAAGACATAGACTGCACTGACGCACAACCACTTATGTTTCCTGATGATGAGGACATGGGAATACCACCTCAGCATGTCTCTGATGATGACGAAACACAGGTGCCAAGTGCTGCGTCTTTCTGCAGTGTGCAGACTGAACAGGAGGTCAGGGATCAAGACTGGGTGGAAGACGATGCAGGGGACGATGAGGTCCTAGACCCCACATGGAATGAAGGTCGTGCCACTGACTTTCACAGTTCGGAGGAAGAGGCAGTGGTGAGACCGAGCCAACAGCGTAGCAAAAGAGGGAGCAGTGGGCAAAAGCAGAACACCCGCCGCCAAGAGACTCCGCCTGCTTCTGACCGCCTTCATCTGGGACCGAGCACCCCAAAGGCAGCTTCAGAGAGTTCCCTGGGATGGCAATTCTTCAAACAATGTGCTGACGACAAGACCCGAGTGGTTTGCACGCTGTGCCATCAGAGCCTGAAGCGAGGCATTAACGTTCTGAACCTGAGCACAACCTGCATGACCAGGCACCTGCATGCAAAGCATGAACTGTAGTGGAGTAAACACCTTAAAACCAAGGAAGTCACTCAGGCTCCCCCTGCTACCTCTTCTGCTGCTGCCGCCTCGGCCTCTTCTGCTGCTGCCGCCTCGGCCTCTTCCTCCGCCTCTGGAGGAACGTTGGCACCTGCCGCCCAGCAAACAGGGGATGTACCACCAACACCACCACCACCTCCGTCACCAAGCGTCCCAACCATGTCACACGCCAGCGTTCAGCTCTCCATCTCACAAACATTTGAGAGAAAGCGTAAATTCCCACCTAGCCATCCTCAATCCCTGGCCCTGAATGCCAGCATTTCTAAACTACTGGCCTATGAAATGCTGTCATTTAGGCTGGTGGACACAGACAGCTTCAAACAGCTCATGTCGCTTGCTGTCCCACAGTATGTTGTTCCCAGCCGCCACTACTTCTCCAAGAGAGCCGTGCCTTCCCTGCACAACCAAGTATCCGATAAAATCAAGTGTGCACTGCGCAACGCCATCTGTAGCAAGGTCCACCTAACCACAGATACGTGGACCAGTAAGCACGGCCAGGGACGCTATATCTCCCTAACTGCACACTGGGTAAATGTAGTGGCAGCTGGGCCCCAGGCGGAGAGCTGTTTGGCGCACGTCCTTCCGCCGCCAAGGATCGCAGGGCAACATTCTTTGCCTCCTGTTGCCACCTCCTCCTTCTCGGCTTCCTCCTTCTCTTCTTCCACCTGCTCATCCAGTCAGCCACACACCTTCACCACCAACTTCAGCACAGCCCGGGGTAAACGTCAGCAGGCCATTCTGAAACTCATATGTTTGGGGGACAGGCCCCACACCGCACAGGAGTTGTGGCGGGGTATAGAACAACAGACCGACGAGTGGTTGCTGCCGGTGAGCCTCAAGCCCGGCCTGGTGGTGTGTGATAATGGGCGAAATCTCGTTGCAGCTCTGGGACTAGCCAATTTGACGCACATCCCTTGCTTGGCGCATGTGCTGAATTTGGTGGTGCAGAAGTTCATTCACAACTACCCCGACATGTCAGAGCTGCTGCATAAAGTGCGGGCCGTCTGTTCGCGCTTCCGGCGTTCACATCCTGCTGCTGCTCGCCTGTCTGCGCTACAGCGTAACTTCGGCCTTCCCGCTCACCGCCTCATATGCGACGTGCCCACCAGGTGGAACTCCACCTTGCACATGCTGGACAGACTGTGCGAGCAGCAGCAGGCCATAGTGGAGTTTCAGCTGCAGCACGCACGGGTCAGTCGCACTACAGAACAGCACCACTTCACCACCAATGACTGGGCCTCCATGCGAGACCTGTGTGCCCTGTTGCGCTGTTTCGAGTACTCCACCAACATGGCCAGTGGCGATGACGCCGTTATCAGCGTTACAATACCACTTCTATGTCTCCTTGAGAAAACACTTAGGGCGATGATGGAAGAGGAGGTGGCCCAGGAGGAGGAGGAGGAGGAGGAGGAGGAGGAAGAGGGGTCATTTTTAGCACTTTCAGGCCAGTCTCTTCGAAGTGACTCAGAGGGAGGTTTTTGGCAACAGCAGAGGCCAGGTACAAATGTGGCCAGCCAGGGCCCACTACTGGAGGACGAGGAGGACGAGGATGAGGAGGAGGAGGATGAGGATGAAGCATGGTCACAGCGGGGTGGCACCCAACGCAGCTCGGGTCCATCACTGGTGCGTGGCTGGGGGAAAGGCAGGACGATGACGATACGCCTCCCACAGAGGACAGCTTGTCCTTACCCCAGGGCAGCCTGGCACACATGAGCGACTACATGCTGCAGTGCCTGCGCAACGACAGCAGAGTTGCCCACATTTTAACGTGTGCGGACTACTGGGTTGCCACCCTGCTGGATCCACGCTACAAAGACAATGTGCCCACCTTACTTCCTGCACTGGAGCGTGATAGGAAGATGCGTGAGTACAAGCGCACGTTGGTAGACGCGCTACTGAGAGCATTCCCAAATGTCACAGGGGAACAAGTGGAAGCCCAAGGCCAAGGCAGAGGAGGAGCAAGAGGTCGCCAAGGCAGCTGTGTCACGGCCAGCTCCTCTGAGGGCAGGGTTAGCATGGCAGAGATGTGGAAAACTTTTGTCAACACGCCACAGCTAACTGCACCACCACCTGATACGCAACGTGTTAGCAGGAGGCAACATTTCACTAACATGGTGGAACAGTACGTGTGCACACCCCTCCACGTACTGACTGATGGTTCGGCCCCATTCAACTTCTGGGTCTCTAAATTGTCCACGTGGCCAGAGCTAGCCTTTTATGCCTTGGAGGTGCTGGCCTGCCCGGCGGCCAGCGTTTTGTCTGAACGTGTATTCAGCGCGGCAGGGGGCGTCATTACAGACAAACGCAGCCGCCTGTCTACAGCCAATGTGGACAAGCTGACGTTCATAAAAATGAACCAGGCATGGATCCCACAGGACCTGTCCATCCCTTGTCCAGATTAGACATTAACTACCTCCCCTTAACCATATATTATTGGACTCCAGGGCACTTCCTCATTCAAGGTAAACCAAAACTAACAAGTGGGGAATGGTATAAAAATGTGAATTTATTGATAAAAATACAAAAGATGGAGCTACTACAGAATTACAAGAATGCAGAGAAGCACAGGGTCACGGACGCCACAGTTCACCAAAGTGTCAATGAATAATGACACATTTTACAGGTACCAAAGTAAAGTGCTGATGTGCATTTAAAGGTGACCAAAATGGCCCAATATAAAGTAACTACACAATATCTACAAACGAATAATGCAATTTGCCCTGTTGATGGCAGGGGAAAGGCACAGCGTATCCACACATGGCATTGAAACCGGAAAGCAGCAAACCATGGAAGTGAGATTCTCAGATGGAAATCACTATGTAAACAGTAGTAAACATGGATATATAAAGAGACTCACTATGGATACGTGCAGAGTCACTAGCAGGAGTTAGGACAGGGAGATATTAATGTAGAACGTACCTGAAGACATGATGGTGAGTGGGCGTGAGGACCCTGAGCGCACAACCTCGACGCGCGTTTCGCCCTACGGCTTCGTCAGGAGGTATAGAATGATATGTGGACAGGGTATATATAGGGAGAAGTGGGTGGGTAAGGGAAAATTACCTCCATATGGTACACCTGTGGTCCACATGTCTGGGCGCGGGATGCTCCATGATGCTCGACGCCATCTCTCGGCGCATCCACGTCATCGCGCAAGCGCGAGAGTATGACGTCATGGAGCGCGTCCAGATGGCGCCGAGCAGCGCATGCGCAGTCCGCGGCCCTGTGGAACGCAGGTGACCCGCAACCGGTAGTATATAGATATGGAGACGGGGAATGCTGCAAACGTGTCGCTGACTATAACAACATGCCAAAAGAGACACCGGACGTATCCATACTGAGTCTCACATCAATACAAATGCGCTTGAAAACAACAATTCACATCATGTGCACGTACCAAAAAATTCATAGAGTCAGCCGTGTGTGAGTGGGGGCGGGGCGGAGCACATCCATAGCCAAATGGTTGCTCTAGCCCGTCCCCACTGACCACGGCCGAAACATGGAAAGTGCCCCCAAGGACCATATAATAATGGACTAAATATCATGTGCCATAAAGTGACTTTGAAACAGAATGGCATGATGTGTTGTACATTATATAAAAATATACACATATATATGTAACGGATATAAAGAATATAGACAATATCAGCAATAATTTAACAATGAAATTACATATATATTTTTAATGATTATAGTCAGGTGTCGACTATGTGTTCAGCATCGATAATCCGGACGACGTAATTGAATACGCCTGCCCGTTAGTGGATGTTCTAGATGATTGGATTTAGAATTAAAAAGTATGGACAGATCCATACCTAAATAGATAAACGATCTATATATACTACCCAATTCAATATTGAACACACAGTCGACATCCGAAAACCAACCAGCATGATTCAAAAAAACACATAATACAAAAATCATAAAGTCATGATCTATATAATGAGAATTAAAAATTCATCACGAAAAGAATGTACAGCTTAAAATAATATTTCATAAACAACAAACAGTGGACACCAGTGAAAGAAAAATTGTGATTATCTGGTGAATAGATAAATTGCATGTGCTGAGGCAGTGATATATCAAATCACCCGCCCCGCAGTTATTGAGAGTCAAGGTTTGGGTGGGGGACATTCAGGGTCGACACCGCGGGCGGCAAAACAGGCCGCCGGCGGGGTCAACCGAAAAAGTCACCCATCCAACAAAAACCCAGACATCTGCAGTGAAAACAGGAAGGGAAAGAGAGTCGAATACGACCCAGCAGTGAAAAAAAGAGGAACAATCCAGGCCAAACTAGGACTCGGAGATATCCACATAATCAGAAGGCGATGTCGAACCTGCTAACAAAAAGAAAACTGTGTTGCAACCCTAGATGTTAGGGCAATAGAATAACTGTGCCGAGGAACAATGTCCTTCGTATGACCAATGATGCAACATCCGATGTTATCCCGCATGATGACCGTATTCTCCTATGGTTGATGGCGACCTCCCTTACCACCAGAACCCACAAAGAACTGGATATATGGAATCTCAAAAAGAAGGGAAAAAGACATATAATATTATAGTCATGAAACATATATAGACATCCAAATATATATACCCTGTGATTAAAATTCGCGTGCTGTTCATAGAAAAGAAGAAATGCTACTAAACTCATTGAGGCCATGGGGTGTGACGGTGTCTAGGGTGACAATCCACTTGGTTTCCCTACGCAGCAATGCCACTTTTATATTGCCGCCTCTGGATCCCAAGTGGATTCTGTCAATGCCCCTAACTGATAGTCCCCCTGGGTCGGATCTATGGAATTTGTAAAAATGTCTTGGGACTGCTTGTAGCGAGTCCCAATCCTTTTCAAGTGTGCCTGCCGCTGCCCGAATGCTGCGAATATGTTCCAAGACACGAACCTTAAGTGCTCTTTTGGTCATACCAATATAAAATAAATTGCAAGGGCAGGTGATCTGATATATCACTGCCTCAGTATTGCAATTTATATGGTGTACGATGGTGTAGTTCTTCAGACCAGAAGAGTCGCAAAAGCCAGTAGACCGGATCATGTACTGACAAGCAGTACAGGATCCGCAGGAGAAAGAGCCCCAATTCGGGCCCCTACTCCCAAAAATTCCGCCGATGGATTTAGGCACATAATGGCTCTTGGTAAGAATGTCGCTCAAATTGCGCGACCTTCTCCAAGTTATCTGGGGATACGCCGGAAGGCTCGCAGCCAGATCACCATCGGTTTGCAGGACTGGCCAATGCTTGCGAAGGATGTATTGTATAAACTTCCACTTACTATTAAAGGGGGTGATGAATCTCACATTATTGTCTTTTTTGGTTTTTGGTTTCGGCCTACTTACCAGCAGAGAGTCTCTAGATGTTTTTTTGGCTCTCTCATAACCCCGTTGGATAGTGTTGAATTGGTATCCTCTTTCGAGAAATCGTTGTGTCAGGGCTGAGGCCTGCTGGTCGAAGTACTCTTCGCTGGAGCAAATCCTGCGAGTTCTCAGGAATTGCCCTGTAGGGATTGCCTGAATCGTGTTTGGATGGTGAGCAGAGGAGGCGTGGAGAAGGGCATTGACAGCTGTGGATTTCCTGAATAGATCAGTAGACAGATATCCATCAGGGCCTTTGATGATCATAATGTCTAGAAATTCAACGTTTGTAAGACTATATTTCCAGGTAAGTTTAATATTGCGGGTATTTGTATTAAGACGAGCCAAAAAATCTTCCAAGGCAGGAATGGTGTCATGCCATAGAAAAAATACATCGTCTATATACCTCGACCATAGGAGTGCGGCATCGTATCCAGGTGTTTCGTGCACCAGCTCTCTCTCCCACAGCCCCAGGAACAGATTTGCATATGAGGGTGCACATGATGCCCCCATTGCTGTACCCTGGAGCTGTAGGAAGAGGCGGTCCTTAAACAGAAAATAATTGTGCGTCAATGTGAATTCTAACAACGCTAGGATGAATTCAATCAGATCGTTATCGTAGTCAGTCATGACTAAAAAGGATCTAGATGCTCGCACTCCCTGGTCGTGGTATATAGACGTGTATAACGATTCAATATCGCAAGTGACAAGGACTGCATCCTGATCGACGTGGATACCGTTCAATCGCCTCAACATATCTGTCGTATCTTTAACAAAAGATGGGAGGATTTCCACACTCTTTTGAAGGAAAAAGTCAATAAACTTCCCTATGTTGGTACACAGACTACCGATCCCCGAGACGATCGGGCGTCCAGGAGGATGGGTGCGGTTATTGTGCACTTTTGGAAGCAAATAAAGGGTTGGTTTGACAGGAAAGTCAACCCTCAGCCCTTCCATCATTTTTAGGGTGATAATGCCCTGGTCATGGGCATCCCTTAGGATATCGTCTAATTCCCTCTTAAAAATCAGGGTCGGATCTTTCTCAATTTTTCTATAACATTGTTTGTTATTTAACTGTCGAAAGGCTTCCTTTTCATACATCTGCACAGGCCATATCACGACGTTGCCCCCTTTATCGGCAGGCACTTCCTCATTCAATCCTATTTTTATTTTCATTTTACCATTATATTGCGAGGCTACCCAAAGTTGAATGAACCTCTCCTCTGTCTGGGTGCCAGGGCCTAAATATATGCCAATGGACTGTTCCAATGTTGGGTGACGTGAAGCCTGATTCTCTGCTATGACATGCAGACTAATTCTCTGCTGACATGAAGCCAGATCCTCTGTTACGGGACCTCTCTCCTCTGCCTGGGTGCTGGGCCTAAATATCTGACAATGGACTGTTGCAGTGGTGGCTGACGCGAAGCCTGATTTTCTGCTATGACTTGCAGACTGATTCTCTGCTGACATGAAGCCAGATCCTCTGTTACGGGACCTCTCTCCTCTGCCTGGGTGCTGGGCCTAAATATATGCCAATGGACTGTTGCAGTGGTGGCTGACGTGAAGCCTCATTCTCTGCTATGACATGCAGACTAATTCTCTGCTGACATGAAGCCAGATTGTCTGTTACGGGACCTCTCTCCTCTGCCTGGGTGCTGGGCCTAAATATCTGACAATGGACTGTTGCAGTGGTGGCTGACGTGAAGCCTGATTTTCTGCTATGACATGCAGACTGATTCTCTGCTGACATGAAGCCAGATTGTCTGTTACGGGACCTCTCTCCTCTGCCTGGGTGCTGGGCCTAAATATCTGACAATGGACTGTTGCATTGGTGGCTGACGTGAAGCCTGATTCTCTGCTATGACATGCAGACTAATTCTCTGCTGACATGAAGCCAGATTGTCTGTTACAGGACCTCTCTCCTCTGCCTGGGTGCTGGGCCTAAATTTATGAAAATGGACTGTTGCAGTGGTGGGTGACGTGAAGACTGATTCTCTGCTATGACATGAAGACTGATTCTCTGCTGACATGAAGCCAGATTGTCTGTTACGGGACCTCTCTCCTCTGCCTGGGTGCTGGGCCTAAATTTATGACAATGGACTGTTGCAGTCTTGGCTGACGTGAAGCCTGATTCTCTGCTATGACATGCAGACTGATTCTCTGCTGACATGAAGACAGATTCTCTGTTACGGGACCTCTCTCCTCTGCCTGGGTGCCGGGGCCTAAATATCTGAGAATGGACTGTTCCAGTGGTGGGTGACGTGAAGCCAGATTCTCTGCTATGGGACCTCTCTCTAATTGATTTTGGTTAATTTTTATTTATTTAATTTTTATTTTAATTCATTTCCCTATCCACATTTGTTTGCAGGGGATTTACCTACATGTTGCTGCCTTTTGCAGCCCTCTAGCCCTTTCCTGGGCTGTTTTACAGCCGTTTTAGTGCCGAAAAGTTCGGGTCCCCATTGACATCAATGGGGTTCGGGTTCGGGACGAAGTTCGGATCGGGTTCGGATCCCGAACCCGAACATTTTCGGGAAGTTCGGCCGAACTTCTCGAACCCGAACATCCAGGTGTTCGCTCAACTCTAGCTACCACAGCATCTTGCAGCGGCATGCTATTCCATCCGGTTTGCGTTTAGTTGGACCATCATTTATTTTTCAACAGGACAATGACCCCAAGCACACCTCCAGGCTGTGTAAGGGCTATTTGACCATGAAGGAGAGTGATGGGGTGCTGCGCCAGATGACCTGGCCTCCACAGTCACCGGACCTGAACCCAATCGAGATGGTTTGGGGTAAGCTGGACCGCAGAGTGAAGGCAAAAGGGCCAACAAGTGCTAAGCATCTCTGGGAATTCCTTCAAGACTGTTGGAAGACCATTTCAGGTGACTACCTCTTGAAGCTTATCAAGAGAATGCCAAGAGTGTGCAAAGCAGTAATCAAAGCAAAAGGTGGCTACTTTGAAGAACCTAGAATATGACATATTTTCAGTTGTTTCACACTTTTTTGTTATGTATATAATTCCACATGTGTTAAGTCATAGTTTTGATGCCTTCAGTGTGAATCTACAATTTCCATAGTCATGAAAATAAAGAAAACTCTTTGAATGACAAGGTGCGTCCAAACTTTTGGTCTGTACTGTGTATATATATATATATACATACAATCACAGCGAGGGAGAGATGCATGAGGTAAATGGATGATTTGCTATGTGTCACACCAGGTAATAAGTAATAATTTGTAATGGGTGAAAAAAAAAAAAGTACCTGTGCAGACTCTCTGACTGAGCTCTTTGACCCAGTCTAGGTGCCTCCTCTTGAGATCCAACCATTTTTTAACAATGGCAATTTCCGCGTGACTCCGCGAGCTTCATCAACCCGTCACTATTGCCTGCTTCTCGGCCTGCTTCCGGGTCCGGTCATAACCCTTTTTCAACATGTGCTGCAGGATAAAGATACAAACATATCATTCCAAATTTTTTTAATACAAGGATTGATAATAAATATCATCAACAACACAACAAAAAGTATTTAATTGTTAGAAGGTGGAAATATTAGATTTAATGTTCACGTTATATCAAATTGTTTTCCAGTTGTATGTGTATGGGGTCTGAGCAATCGTATACATTGCTGAGCTGAGATGTACCTGTCTAGTGAAGTGACGGTATGGTATGGGGTGTACAGCTGGTTTCCTTACTATACAGATATTGTTCAAACATAAATAAAAAATGTAATCAAATATAGTGTTGTACTTACAGTTAGCAGGAGTTTGTCCTCTTTGTCGCAAAATTTGCTGCCCTTTTCAGTCTGTAAACTGTCGCCGATTTTGAAAAACATAGTCACGCACACTAAACCACACCTATAATGCGCACGCACATGCGCAAAACACTAATAATAAGGTTGTGATAGCAAATACGCAAATTCTCTAATAGTGAATGCGCAAATTCTCGAATAGCGATTAAGCAAATATTTATGGAATATTAACCCTGCCGCAGTAGTTAGAATATACCTTTGGATCTGAGTTTTCACGATCGCAGGGAACAATGGTGACTAACAACTGTAAAGATCGAAAAAAAACTAAATATGCAAATATTCTAAATAACAAATATATTTGCTATATTGCTATATATAGTTTTTTTCAGAATATTCGTAATATTCTAAAACAAAAATATATAGTAATATAGCGAATATTCGCTAAATGCAAATATATAGTAATTAGAATATGACAAATATTCTTCAAACTAATATATAGCACAAAATTTATTGCTATATGTTCTTTTTTTATGAAATTCACATTACGCGATTTTTACATTTAAGATTAATTGTAATTGCATAATAATCTCGAATTTGAATATTCGCAAATATTTAACAAATATTCTATCGAATATTTGCGAAATATCGCAAATTCAAATATGGGACATGTCGCTCATCACCACTGTATATATGGTTGCGGCCTAAATTTTCCACAGATTTGACCAAAACCAATGAAATTTGTCCCAAATAGAAATAATTCTCTGGTGACTAACTGTATATATGGTTGCGACCTAAATTCACGCACAGAAGTCACCCAAAGTGAAATTTGTCCCAAATAGAAATAAAGCTATACTGGATTACTGTATATATGGTTGCGGCCTAAACGCAGACACAAATGTGCCCAAAAGTATTAAAATTTGTCCCAAATAGAAATTATTCTCTGTTGAACTACTGCATATATGGTTGCGGACTAAATTCACACACACATGAGACCCAAAATACAGAAATTTGTCCCAAATAGAAATAATTCTCTGCTGAACTACTGTATATATGGTTGTGGCCTAAACGCAGACACAGATGTGCCCAAAAGTATTGAAATTTGTCCCGAATAGAAATAATTCTCTGGTGACTAACTGTATATATGGTTGTGAACTAAATTCACGTACAGAAGTCACCCAAACTAGTGAAATTTGTCACAAATAGAAATAATTATCTGGTGAATAACTGCATATATGGTTGCTGCCAAAATTCACGCACAGATGTGACCAAAACTAGTGAAATTTGTCCCAAATAGAAATAAATCTATGCTGAATTACTGTATATAATGGTTGCAGCCTAAATTCACACACAGATGAAACCCAAACTAGGGATTTTTGTCCCAAATAGAAAGAATTCTCTGCTGAATTACTGTACAGGTCCTTCTAAAACAATTAGCATATTGTGATAAAGTTCATTATTTTCTGTAATGTACTGATAAACATTAGACTTTCATATATTTTAGATTCATTACACACAACTGAAGTAGTTCAAGCCTTTTATTGTTTTAATATTGATGATTTTGGCATACAGCTCATGAAAACCCCAAATTCCTATCTAAAAAAATTAGCATATCATGAAAAAGTTCTCTAAACGAGCTATGAACCTAATCATCTGAATCAACTAATTAACTCTAAACACCTGCAAAAGATTCCTGAGGCTTTTAAAAACTCCCAGCCTGGTTCATTACTCAAAACCGCAATCATGGGTAAGACTGCCGACCTGACTGCTGTCCAGAAGGCCATCATTGACACCCTTAAGCAAGAGGGTAAGACACAGAAAGAAATTTCTGAACGAATAGGCTGTTCCCAGAGTGCTGTATCAAGACACCTCAGTGGGAAGTCTGTGGGAAGGAAAAAGTGTGGCAGAAAACGCTGCACAACGAGAAGAGGTGACCGGACCCTGAGGAAGATGTGGAGAAGGACTGATTCCAGACCTTGGGGGACCTGCGGAAGCAGTGGACTGAGTCTGGAGTACAAACATCCAGAGCCACCGTGTACAGGCGTGTGCAGGAAATGGGCTACAGGTGCCGCATTCCCCAGGTCAAGCCACTTTTGAACCAGAAACAGCGGCAGAAGCGCCTGACCTGGGCTACAGAGAAGCAGCACTGGACTGTTGCTCAGTGGTCCAAAGTACTTTTTTTGGATGAAAGCAAATTTTGCATGTCATTCGGAAATCAAGGTGCCAGAGTCTGGAGGAAGACTGGGGAGAGGGAAATGCCAAAATGCCTGAAGTCCAGTGTCAAGTACCCACAGTCAGTGATGGTCTGGGGTGCCATGTCAGCTGCTGGTGTTGGTCCACTGTGTTTTATCAAGGGCAGGGTCAATGCAGCTAGCTATCAGGAGATTTTGGAGCACTTCATGCTTCCATCTGCTGAAAAGCTTTATGGAGATGAAGATTTAATTTTTCAGCATGACCTGGCACCTGCTCACAGTGCCAAAACCACTGGTAAATGGTTTACTGACCATGGTATTACTGGGCTCAATTGGCCTGACACTCTCCTGACCTGAACCCCATAGAGAATCTGTGGGATATTGGGAAGAGAAAGTTGAGAGACGCAAGACCCAACACTCTGGATGAGCTTAAGGCCGCTATCGAAGCATCCTGGGCCTCGATAACACCTCAGCAGTGCCACAGGCTGATTGCCTCCATGCCACGCCGCATTGAAGCAGTCATTTCTGCAAAAGGATTCCCTACCAAGTATTGAGTGCATAACTGAACATAATTATTTGAAGGTTGACTTTTTTTGTATTAAAAACACCTTTCTTTTATTGGTCCGATGAAATATGCTAATTTTTTTAGATAGGAATTTGGGGTTTTCATGAGCTGTATGCCAAAATCATCAATATTAAAACAATAAAAGGCTAGAACTACTTCAGTTGTGTGTAATGAATCTAAAATATATGAAAGTCTAATGTTAATCAGTACATTACAGAAAATAATGAACTTTATCACAATATGCAATTTTTTTTAGAAGGACCTGTATATATGGTTGCAGTCTAAATTCATGCACAGTTGTGACCCAAACTAGAGATATTTGTACCAAATAGAAAGAATTATCTGCTGAATTACTGTATATATGGTTGCAGACTAAATTCACGCACAGATGTAACCCAAACTATGGAAATTTGTCCAAAAAAGAAAGGATTATGTGCTGAATTATTGTATAAATTGTTTGCGGCCTAAATTCACACACAGATGAAACCCTTACTACTGTATATATGTTTTCGGTCTAAACGCAGACACAGATGTTACCCAAACTAGTAAAATTCTTCCCAAATAGAAATGATTCTAGGCTGGAATGCTGTATATAACGTTTGTGGATTGAGCGTGCACACAGATGTGGCACAAATTAGGTTAATTTCCCCAGAAAAATTTATTTCTATGATGGAGCGGCGTATATCTCACTAGAAGGCACAATCTAGTGAATAAGCTCCTTTTTAGAATTTCTGCTAAACACACTGCTTTCTGATGGTGTACCGTTGATCTCACTGATATGCAATATTTATTTATTTTGAAAGCTTTTTGGTACTGAACACAGCTATTTTCCAGCCCTGCACTATCTGTCCCTTCCTGCAGAAGCCAGTCCCTAATACAGCTGAATTTAACCCTTGTTAAAAATAAATAAATTCTGCACTGCTGTCAAACACACACTTTAGTCCTGAAGAGGACTGTTTGTCTTTCAAGAGCTTTTTGGGAGTTCAATCGTTGTTATTTCAGCAAACCGCTCTACAGTATGTCCCTGACTACTGCCGGCTCTCCATGATGCTGAATGATCCAAACGTGGGACGTCGCTCCTATATAAACTAGTACCACGTGTTCCAGCTAGCCAACCAGTGTAAGGCTTACAGCTAACATGGCTACGGCATTACACTGGAGAATTACTTACCTGAACGTTGATTGGATGCTTCAGGAGGCGCCAAACGTGCTGGGCGGAGACTTGAGCAATGCGACGAGCACACGTGGTATTCGGCCGAGTACAGCCACGTGCCGAACGAACCAAACCGGTACTTAGCCGAGCATGCTCGCTCATCACTAGTCCTTTGCTGAATTTGTGACAGTCAAATACAAACTTTAAATACTGCAGTTATATTTAATGTTTAAAAAAACACAAATTTTTTGCAGCACCCTACATCTGGGGTCTTTGCTGCATTTGTCACAGTAAAATACAAGATTTTAATACTGCAATTATATACTGGGTTGAAAAAACACCCATTTTTTGCCAGAAAATACATTTTGGGTCATTTGCTGAATTTGTGACAGTCAAATACAAACTTTAAAATACTGTAGTTACATTCTGGATTTAAAAAAAAACACCCATTTTTTTGCAATACCCTACATCTAGGGCCCTTGCTGCATTTGTCACAGTGAAATACAAGCTTAAATACTGCAATTATATACTGGGTTCAAAAAAACACACCAATTTTTTGCAAGATAATACATTTGCGGCCTTTGCTGCATTTCTGACAGTCCAATACAAGTGTTAGTTACTGCTGTTATATTCTGGTTATAAAAAAACACCCATTTTGGGCAAGATAATACATTTGCAACCTCTGTTGCATTTGTGACAGTGAAATACAAACTTTAAATACTGCAATTATATACTGGGTTTAAAAAAACACCCATTTTGGGCAAGATAATAAATTTGCGGCCTTTGCTACATTTCTGGCAGCCCAATACAAGTGTTAGTTACTGCTGTTATAGTCTGGGTTTAAAAAAAACACCTATTTTGGGCAAGATAATACATTTGCGGCCTTTGTTGCATTTGTGACAGTGAAATACAAACATTAAATACTGCAATTATATACTGGGTTTTAAAAAACACCCATTTTTGGCAAGACCCTACATCTGGGGCCTTTGCTGCATTTGTCACAGTGAAATACAAACTTTAAATACTGCAATTAAATTTTGGTTTTAAAAAAACACCCATTTTGGGCAAATTAATATATTTGCGGCCTTTGCTGCATTTCTGACAGTCCAATACAAGCGTTAGATACTGCTGTTATATTCTGGTTTTAAAAAACACCCATTTTTTGTAAGACACTACATTTGGGGTCTTTGCTGCATTTGTCACAGTCAAATACAACCAGTCAATACTGCAGTTACATTGTTGGTTGACAAATTAAAAAATTTTGTGACTGTGAAGTAATTGCATAAAATTTGCCTGTCACATTGTTATGTGACCTCAAGAAATGTTTCATTTTTATGACATCGGCCTTACCCTCAGTGAACTTAATTGTTGACTTTTGGAGGTTACATTGTCGTCTGACATAAACCATCTGTTAGCTTGGTGCGTGAATGCAAAGAATGAGGAGAGTGTCAAATACGGGACGTGGCCCCGGTCGTGGTGCTGCTGGTGGAGCTCCTGTTGTAGAGAGAGGACATGGTCGATCTATGGGCTCTTTCACACCTGCGTTATAGTCTTCCGGCATAGAGTTCCGTCGTCGGGGCTCTATGCCGGAAGAATACTGATCAGGATTTTCCTAATGCATTCTGAATGGACAGTCCGTCCTTCAGGATGCATCAGGATGTCTTCCGTTCCGGAACGGAACGTTTTTTGGCCGCAGCAAATAGCGCAGCATGCTGCGCTTTTTGCTCCGGCCAAAAATCCGGAACACTTGCCGCAAGGCCGGATCCGGAATGAATGCCCATTGAAAGGCATTGATCCGGATCCGGCCTTAAGCTAAACGTCGTTTCGGCGCATTGCCGGATGCGACGTTTAGCTTTTTCTCAATGGTTACCATGGCTGCCGGGACGCTAAAGTCCTGGCAGCCATGGTAAAGTGCAGTGGGGAGCGGGGAGCAGCATACTTACCGTCCGTGCGGCTCCCGGGGCGCTCCAGAGTGACGTCAGGGCGCCCCAAGCGCATGGATCACGTGATCGCATGTACACGTCATCCATGCGCCTGGGGCGCTCTGACATCATTCTGGAGCGCCCCGGGAGCCGCACGGATGGTAAGTATGCCGCTCCCCCGCTCCCCACTACTACTATGGCAACCAGGACTTTAATAGCGTCCTGGGTGCCATAGTAACACTGAAAGCATTTTGAAGACGGATCCGTCTTCAAATGCTTTCAGTACACTTGCGTTTTTCCGGATCCGGCGTGTAATTCCGGCAAGTGGAGTACACGCCGGATCCGGACAACGCAAGTGTGAAAGAGGCCTATGCCAGCTACTCGCACAAGTAATACACCTTCCTCAGGTGTGATTAGGCGACAGAACCTTCAGCGGAATTTGGTAGGGCCGAATGCGGCTCTACGAATAGTGAAGCCAGAACAAATACAGGAGATAGTAGATTGGGTGGCTGACAGTGCCTCCAGTTCCTTCACATTGTCTCCCACCCAGGCTCCAGCTGAAAGATCAGAGTTGCCTCCTGCAGCCCATGTCCATCAGTCCTTCACCTCACCCCCTTGCAAATCAGCCAAGCAGTCTGAGCCCCAAGTCATGCAGCAGTTTCTTTTCCTTTTTGATGACTCTGCAACTCTGCAACGACCACTGAGTTGGCCACATTCTAACTTGTGCTGATTACTGGATGGCCACGCTGCTGGATCCCTATTGCAAGGACAATGTACCATCCTTAATTCTGTCACAGGAGCGTGATCGTAAGATGAGCGAGTACAAGCCCACACTGGTAGACACGCTGCTGGTGGTATTCCCACCTGACAGCGGGGGCACAGTGGAAGCACAAGGCGAAGGCAGAGGAGGAGGTTACCAACGCAGCTGGGGCACCACCAGCACCTCAGAAGGCAGGGTTAGCATGGCCGAAATGTGGAAAAGCTTTGTCAGCATGCCACAACAACCAGCACCACCAGCTGATATGGAACGTCTTTGCAGGAGGCAGCATTTCAGTAACATGGTGGAGCAGTATGTGTGCACACGCTTACACGTACTGAATGATGGGTCTGCTCCCTTCAACTTATGGGTCTCCAAATTGGGAACATGGCCTGAGCTTGCCATTTATGCCTTGGAGGTGCTGGCCTTGTCTGCAGCCAGTGTATTGTGTGAACGTGTGTTTAGCACTGCAGGGGGCATTATCACAGACAAGCGCAGCCGCCTGTCCACAGCCAATGTGGACAAGCTCACGTTCATTAAAATGAACCAGGCATGGATCCCACAGGACTTGTCCCTACCTTATGCAGAATAGACACGTATAACGGCCTTACCCAGCCATTGTTATACTACAGCGCAATTGCTCATTGTTGTATTTTTGATATTTCCCACTCTTTTAGGGTGTACCCTAATTTAAACAAAAAATAAAGAAAATAAAAAAATAAAACCAAAAACCAGTGTTGGCTACCTCCACCGGCGCTTCCACCTACACCGCTACGTCCACTGTCTCCTCAGCATTTTACTCCATATGGACCTCCACCTCATAGATCAAGATAATTTTTTTAATTTTTACGTATTTTATTTTATTTTAAGTTAATTAACTAATTTGTCTGATACATTGTTGGGTGACATATCCCACATTTTTGGCTGTGATGTACCCCTGCTCTACATACTGGAAAGGGAAATACATTTCACTAATTTGTCTGTTACATTTTTGGGTGAAATTCACCAATTTTTGGCTGTGATATACCCCTGCTCTACTTAGTAGACAGAGAAATAAATTTCACTAATTTGTCTGTTACATTGTTGGGTGAAATTCTCAAATTTTTGGCTGTGATATACCCCTGCTCTACCTAGTAGACAGGGAAATGCATTGCACTAATTTGTCTGTTTCATTGTCGGGTGAAATTCACCAATTTTTGGCTGTCATATACCCCTGCACTTCCTAGTAGAAAGGTAAATACATTTCACTAATTTGTCTGTTACATTGTCGGGTGAAATTCACAAATTTTTGCCTGTGATATACCCCTGCTCTACCTAGCAGACAGGTACCGTAAATAAATTTCACTAATTTGTCTGTTACATTGTCAGCTGAAATTCTCCAATTTTTGGCTGTGATATACCCCTGCTCTACCTAGTAGACAGGGAAATAAATTTCACTAATTTGTCTGTTACATTGCCGGGTGAAATTCACAATTTTTTGGCTGTGATATACCCCTGCTCTACCTAGTGGACAAGGATATACATTTCACTCATTCGTCTGTTACATTGTTGGGTGACAAATGCTCATCTTTTGGCTAGAAAGCACATTTGCGGCCTACACTGCATTTAGGACAGTATGAATCATGTGAGGCCAGAACAAGTACAGACTATAGTAGATTGGGGGGCTGACAGTGCCTACAGTTCCTTCGCATTGTCTCCCACCCAGTCCCCTGCTGAAAGATCAGGGTTGGCACCTACAGCCCATGGCCATCTGTCTTTCAACTCACCCCTTTGCAAATCAGGCAAGCAGTCTGAGCCCCAAGTTATGCAGCAGTCTGTTATGCTTTTTGATGACTCTGCTGGCAGGGTTTCCGTGGGCCATCCACATAGCCCTGCTTCAGAAGTGGAATAGATTGAGTGCACTAATGCCCAACCACTTATGTTTCAGGATGAGGACATTGGAAGACCACCGCAGCACATATCTGATGATGACAAAACACAGGTGCCAACTGCTGCTGCTTTCTGCAGTATGCAGACTGACAAGGACGGCAGGGGTAAAGAGTGGGTGGAAGATGATGTGGAGGATTATGAGATACTAGACCCCACATGGAATCAAGGTCATGAGAGTGACCTGTCTAGTTCGGAGGGAGAGGCGGTGGTCGCACAGAGGCAGCAGCACAGCAAAAGAGGGAGCAGGGTGCAAAAGTGTCTGTTACATTCTTCTGCTCTGCATAGGTGACAGGGACATAAATTTCAAACAATCGTCTGTTACATTGTCAGGTGACATTTTACCAATTTTGCCGTATACATGCCCCTGCTCTGCATTGGTGGCAGCGACCTAATTTTTGTAAAATTGTCTGTTCAATTGGTGGGTGACATGAACACAGTTTTGCCGTGAATAAACCCCTGCTCTGCATAGTTGAGAGGGACCGAAATTTTTTAAAATCGTCTGTTCCATTGGTGAGTGACATTAACCCATTTTTGCTGATAAAAAAACCTGATTTGCATAGGTGACAGGGACTTAAATTTCTAAAATTCGTATTTAATTGACGCGTGCCACCTCCTTTCATTCGATCCTTCCACTTTAACAACTCGTCCCACATTTCCGTTCGATCACATTTCAGCCATTGACCTCCCTTAGATGTGGTATCCCTTTCTTACGCTCCCTCTCCGGCGTGGAACCCTGATTCACCGCTAACCATGATAAACATGGAAGGCGTAGAAAAGAACTTTGAAAGTTGATAGAGAAGATATCCAATTGGATCGTGGATGTCACGGGGATGTGCGGTCAGGAAGAAGTTATCTACAGTCAACAAAGCAGGGAGCAGGGCCTCTCCTGTCTAACGTTTCCAAATCCAAAATACCCCAGTGACATTCCCTATAATTTTGTATTAATCATTCCAATAACAGGGCATCTTAAGAGTCCTGTATTGTTATTTATCGTCACTACCACCCCGAGTCGGGAGTGGGTAATTGCCGCGCGCATCCTCCTTTACTTGGAAGCTTCACGTCAATAATTTGCTCGATCACATTTAATTTCATCCATTGACCTCCCTTGGATGTGGTATCCCTTTCTGACGTTCCCTCTCCAGTATGGAACCCTGATTCGCCGCTAACCGTGATCAACATGGTAGGCGCAGAAAAGAACATCGAAAGTTGATAGAGAAGATACCCAATTGGATCGTGGACATCACAGGGACATTGCAAAATAGTGGAGCAGTATGTGCGCAAACGCCTACACGTACTGACTGATGAGTCTGCCCCCTTCAACTTCTGGGTCTCATGGCCTGAGCTTGCTCTTTACGCCATGGAGGTGCTGGCCTGCCCTGCAGCCAGTGTATTGTCTGAACATTTGTTTAGCACGGCTGGAGGGGGTTATCACAGGTTATATTTCCCAATGTTTTGGGGTCTATCCAAATTAAAAAATAAAATAAAATAAAAAACAAAAATCAGTGTTGGCTACCTCCTCCACAGCTGCTTCCACCTACACATCCACATCCACCGCCTCCTCAACCTCCTACTCCATATGGACCTCCTCCTCCTAGATTAAGATTATTATTATTTTTTACGTATTTTATGTTATTTTAAGTTATTCCCCTATCCACATTTGTTTGCAGAGCACTTGCCATGCTCTCAACCACATTTTGCTGCACTTTCCATGACTTTTTTAGAGCCATTTTAGTGCTCAAAAGTTTGGTTCCCCATTGACTTCAATAGGGTTTGTGTTGGGGTCAAGTTAGGGTCAAGTTTGGGTCCCAAACTCGAATTTTCTTGTGAAGTTTGGCCAAACCCGTCGAACCCAAACATCCAGGTGTCTGCTCAACTCTACCTGTGAGCTGAAGAAAGAAAGATGTATATTTGATATAGATTCTGCAATAAAAACCTACAACAAATCATACTACTGTACTTAAAACTCCATTCACACTTAGAAAAAAAAAATATCTGTGTGAAATTTTGGACATGTTCAAATATGCAGCTTGCTCTATATCATATAGATCTTTGCAAAATTTTGCAGTATTACAAAGGGTGATCCTAATCTGCGTCAAAATCTGCTGTGGAAAATGCTTGATACACTATGTGCAGAATTATTAGGCAAAAGAGTATTTTGACCACATCATCCTCTTTATGCATGTTGTCTTACCCCAAGCTGTATAGGCTCGAAAGCCTACTACCAATTAAGCATATTAGGTGATGTTCATCTCTGTAATGAGAAGGGGTGTGGTCTAATGACATCAACACCCTATATCAGGTGGGCATAATTATTAGGCAACTTCCTTTCCTTTGGCAAAATGGGTCAAAAGAACGACTTGACAGGCTCAGAAAAGTCAAAAATAGTGAGATATCTTGCAGAGGAATGCAGCACTCTTAAAATTGCAAAGCTTCTGAAGCGTGATCATCGAACAATCAAGCGTTTCATTCAAAATAGTCAACAGGGTCGCAAGAAGCGTGTGGAAAAACCAAGGCGCAAAATAACTGCCATTGAACTGAGAAAAGTCAAGCGTGCAGCTGCCAAGATGCCACTTGCCACCAGTTTGGTCATATTTCAGAGCTGCAACATCACTGGAGTGCCAAAAAGCACAAGGTGTGCAATACTCAGAGACATGGCCAAGGTAAGAAAGGCTGAAAGATGACCACCACTGAACAAGACACACAAGCTGAAACGTCAAGACTGGGCCAAGAAATATCTCAAGACTGATTTTTCTAAGGTTTTATGGACTGATGAAATGAGAGTGAGCCTTGATGGGCCAGATGGCTGGATTGGTAAAGGGCAGAGAGCTCCAGTCCGACTCAGATGCCAGCAAGGTGGAGGTGGAGTACTGTTTTGGACTGGTATCATCAAAGATGAGCTTGTGAGGCCTTTTCGGGTTGAGGATGGAGTCAAGCTCAACTCCCAGTCCTACTGCCAGTTTCTGGAAGACACCTTCTTCAAGTGGTACAGGAAGAACTCTGCATCCTTCAAGAAAAACACGATTTTCATGCAGGACAATGCTCCATCACACGCGTCCAAGTACTCCACAGCGTGGCTGGCAAGAAAGGGTATAAAAGAAGAAAATCTAATGACATGGCCTCCTTGTTCACCTGATCTGAACCCCATTGAGAACCTGTGGTCCATCATCAAATGTGAGATTTACAAGGAGGGAAAACAGTACACCTCTCTGAACAGTGTCTGGGAGGCTGTGGTTGCTGCTGCACGCAATGTTGATGGTGAACAGATCAAAACACTGACAGAATCCATGGATGGCAGGCTTTTGAGTGTCCTTGCAAAGAAAGGTGGCTATATTGGTCACTGATTTGTTTTTGTTTTGTTTTTGAATGTCAGAAATGTATATTTGTGAATGTTGAGATGTTATATTGGTTTCACTGGTAAAAATAAATAATTGAAATGGGTATATATTTGTTTTTTGTTAAGTTGCCTAATAATTATGCACAGTAATAGTCACCTGCACACACAGATATCCCCCTAAAATAGCTAAAACTAAAAACAAACTAAAAACTACTTCCAAAAATATTCAGCTTTGATATTAATGAGTTTTTTGGATTCATTGAGAACATGGTTGTTGTTCAATAATAAAATTAATCCTCAAAAATACAACTTGCCTAATAATTCTGCACTCCCTGTATATCTAAACAAAACTTCAACCTAGGGCTCCACAGTAACCCATTATGTTCCTTTCTGCATTACTGGAACTTGTGGATAAGAAAGTTTTCCTTAGAACATTATCTGCAGATAAGAAAATAAACTTATGTTGCCCGCCAGACATATTATGCCATCATTTTTCTACTCCATGCACCCAACCACTGGAGCTCTAAAATCCTTTCTGTATTTATATTTGTTCCTTAGGCTAATAATAGCCCCAATTTCCTACAATGTGACCATAGAATATCACAATTCTATCTCCCCTATGGATATATATATATATATATATATATATATATATTTTTTTTTTTTTTTCTTGTTTGAGTGATAGTTATGGAGCAGTCATGCCTTATTCCAAGACACAATCAACGATGCTTTTTGCCACTATTAACATACAAATCTCACCTGGCCTATTGTTCTGCTTATTTTGATATTCATGTAATCAAATAACTAGAAGGAAACTGCTTAGAAAATCTTTCCTCTGTTGAATTCAGATTTTGTATGTTTCCTAAAACTTTTCTGTAACAAAAGTTTAAAAATAAAACTTTGTACAAAAATGTCAATAGCAATTTAATGTAAAAGGAATTTATTGTAGATGTTGCCAAAAAGTAAAGACATTTCTCCTACAAGAAAATCTTTCCATGTTTGATATTATTGTTCTGGGTCTAAAGCAGACAAATTGAAAGTCATCTATAGAGAGCAAGGCTTACTGGATTTAAAAAAAAAAAACTGTTTATTTTTCATTCTTCATTAGCTCATGCTGTAGTCTATGTTCTTCTTAGTATTGCCTGCCCAAGATCTATTTTTATAACTAGTCTCCCAGGTTTTTGACACTCAACCCTACTGTCTTCCTCATTACACTTCCTGCAAAGAATGGCCATGCACTCAGAATGAATTGGTCTGCACAATCGCCCCTAACTGTGCCACTTTCTAGCGAGTGTCAAGCTTAAAAAACCTCCCCAGGATGCAAGTCACATGTAGTACACTGTGATATAAATGTAATTTCCATATATATTGGAGTTTGGAAATCACATATTGTTGTCTATGTGTATAACTGTAATAATAGTATAAAACGTCTATCACATCAGCTCTACAATGCAGGAAAATTTGAATTCTTCTTACATTCTATCCTTATGGATTTCTGGTTTACTAAGCACTGGTACTTGACTCATATATGTGTATATATATATGTTATATATACTATATATGTATGTACTCACAATATGTTATCTAAGCAGTTTTTTCAGGTAGTTAAAGAAATACATTTATGTACAATACGCACATCTATGTAGTAATCATGCAATCCATAAAGACTATGGAAACCTTTGGGGACCTTTTTTTATTATAGCATTGTACTTTTTAAGCTAAAAAACATATATTTTTTTAAAATGGGTCTTTATAAAAAAAATTGAGCCCCTTTCTCTTTACAGCCTTGATATTTTCTAGTAGTATGCCCTGTATTTTTACTGTGTTCCATAAGGCAGCTCAGCTGAGATCTCTGATCTCTTGCCTTATAAACAGTCATTAAAACACAATTCTGATTGTTGTGATAAGAATGTGGCTTAATTAAGGGTTTTTAAGCTATTAGTATTTTAGAGATATGGGATATTAGTAGAGATGTCCCGAACTATTCGCCGGCGAACAGTTCCCGGCAAACATTGCTTGTTCGCGTTCGCCGCGGCGGGCGAACATATGCGATGTTCGGTCCGCCCCCTATTCATCATCATGGAGCAAACTTTGACCCTGTACCTCACAGTCAGCAGACACATTCCAGCCAATCAGCAGCATACCCTCCCTCCCAGACCCTCCCACCTCCTGGACAACATCCACTTTAGATTCATTCGGAGGCTGCAGTCTTAGTGAGAGGAGGGACAGTGTTGCTGCTGCTGATTTAATAGGGAAATCGATAGCTAGGCTAGTGTATTCAGTGTCCACTACAGTCCTGAAAGACTCATC
This sequence comes from Bufo gargarizans, assembly GCF_014858855.1. NCBI lineage: Eukaryota > Metazoa > Chordata > Amphibia > Anura > Bufonidae > Bufo > Bufo gargarizans. The sequence goes on from NC_058081.1 coordinate 447,903,631, forward strand.
TGATCTCAGCTGTAAGGGACAGCATCCTGACAGCCTCCCAAAAAAACCTTTTTAGGGCTAGTACATCAGTCTGCTTTTTTTTTTCCCTCTGTAATCTAATTGCAGTTGCCTGCCAGCGTGTGTGTCAGGCTCACAGCGTATACTGTGCCCACTTTCCCAGTGCCACCACTCATATCTGATGTCACAGTAGCTTGCATAAGAAAAAAAAAAAAAACTTTTTGGACTGTAATATAATTGCAGTTAGTTCCCTGCAAGCGTGTGTGTCAGGCCTACAGCGTGTACTGTGCCAACTACTGCCAGTGCACAGTGCCACCCATATCTGGTGTCACAGTAGCTTGCATAAAAAACAAAACAATTTTGACTGTAATATAATAGCAGTTAATTGTCTGCAAGCGTGTGCGTCAGGCCTACAGCGTATAATCTGCCAACTTCTGCCAGTGTCACCAGTGCCACTCATATATGGTGTCACAGTAACTTGCATTTAAAAAAAAACAACAATTTTGACTGTAATATAATTGCAGTTGTCTGCAAGCGTGTGTCAGGCCTACAGCGTATACTCTGCCAACTTCTGCCAGTGTCACCAGTGCCACTCATATCTGGTGTCACAGTAGCTTGCACGCATAGTACAACTAAACTAATCTAAAAAAAAATGACAGGCAGAGGCAGGCCACCCCGCAGGGGCCGTCATGCTGTGATTCCCTTTGGCCCAAGAATAATGCCCGTACTCGAAAAGTTCTGAGAACATAGTTGACTGGCTAACACAGGACACCCAATCTTCTACAGCTTCCGCTCGGAACCTTGACGCACCATCCTCCTCCAGCTCAGCTTTGGGCACCTCTCAAGTTACCACTCGCCCGCCTGCCGCCACCACAAACACTAGCACCACAGCTGCTTCACTTGATCTGTCAGAGGAGTTATTTACACATCAGTTGGAAGAAATGAATGATGCACAACCATTATTGCCAGAGGATGTAGATAACAGGGTTATGTCTCAGTCAGGCAGCATTATACACATGGACATACAGTGTGATAATGATGATGATGTACCCGCTGCTGCTTCCTTTGCTGAGTTGTCAGATACAAGTGAAGCGGTTGATGATGACGATGTGTCCGTGGATGTCACGTGGGCGCCCACTCGAAGAGAAGGAGAACAGGGGGAAAGTTCAGATGGGGAGACAGAGAGGATGAGGAGACGAGTTAGAAGCAGGGGAGGTCATCGCAAGGAGCTAGTGGCACAGTCAGACAGCATGTATCGGCACCCGTGGGTCAGCCAGACAGCACGCCAATCAACACATGCAGTTGCCACCACCAGAATGCTGTCATTGCAAAGCTCAGCAGTGTGGCATTTTTTTGTGTGTCTGCCTCTGATAACAGCAATGCCATTTGCAACCTGTGCCAAAAGAAACTGAGTCGTGGGAAGTCCAACACCCACCTAGGTACAAATGCTTTGCGAAGGCACATGATCTCACATCACAAACGCATATGGGATCAACACATGATGACGAGTACAAGCAGCACACAAACTCAAAGCCACCATCCTCCTCCTGGTCCAGCATCTTCAGCCACATCAACCAATGCTGTCCTCTTTGCCCCCTCTCAATCACCCGCCACTCCGCCTCTCGCCTTGAGCAGTTCCTGCTCATCTGCCCACAGTCAGGTGTCTGTCAAGGGCATGTTTAAGCGTAAGAAGACAATGTCACAGAGTCACCCCCTTGCCCGGCGTCTGACAGCTGGCTTGTCGGAACTCTTAGCCCGCAGCTTTTACCATACAAGCTGGTGGAGTCCGAGGCCTTCAAAATTTTTTAGCTATTTTGACACCGCAGTGGAAGGTACCCAGTCGAAATTTCTTTTCACCAAAGGCAATCCCTAACCTGTACCTGTGCAAAAGGAAGTCATGGCATGTCTGGCACACAATGTTGGGGCAAGGGTCCATCTGACCACTGATACCTGGTCTGCAAAGCATGGTCAGGGCAGGTATATCACTTACACTGCGCATTGGGTAAACCTGCTGACGGCTGCCAAGCATGGAATGAGTGGCCCTGCAGAGGAGTTGGTGACACCGCCACTACTTGCAGGCAGGCCTGCTGCCACCTCCTCTACTCCCCCTACTCCATCCTTTTCGCTAACCTCCTCGGCTGAGTCCTTTTCTGCTGCTGCGTCTTGCTCCACATCAACTGCACACCCCCAGCTCCCCAGGGGCTATTCCACATTCCAGATACAACAGTGTCACGCTGTCTTGGGGTTTACTTGCCTGAAAGCAGAGAGTCACACCGGACCAGCACTCCTGTCCATCCTGAACGCACAGGTAGATCAGTGGCTGACTCCGCACCAACTGGAGATCGGCAAAGTGGTGTGTGACAACGGAAGCAATTTGTTGGCGGCATTGAATTTGGGCAAGTTGACACATGTGCCATGCATGGCACATGTGTGTAATCTGGTCGTACAACGCTTTGTGCATAAGTACCGAGGCTTACAGGACGTCCTCAAGCAGGCAGGTGTGTGGCCATTTCAGGCATTCCTACCCGGCCATGGCGCAATTTTCAGATATTCAGCGGGAGAAGGAATGTGGCTTTGAGGAGGAGGAAGACCAGCCACAGCAGGCATCCTATTGTGCTCGTTGTCACCTATCTGGTACCCGTGGTGTTGTACGTGGCTGGGGGGAAGAACAGACCTTCAGTGAGATCAGTGAGGACGAGGAACGGGACATGAGTAGCACGGCATCCAACCTTGTGCAAATGGGTTCTTTCATGCTGTTGTCCCTGTTGAGGGACCCTCATATAAAAAGGCTGAAGGAGAACGACCTGTATTGGGTGGCCATGCTACTAGACCCCCGGTATAAGCAGAAAGTGGCAGAAATGTTACTGGAAGTCAAAAAGGATGCAGCAGTTCCAAAATAAATTAAAAAGTATGCTTTGCACAGCATATAAGGGTGATGTCATAGCACAACGGGAATCTAACAAGGGAAGAGGTGAAAGTAATCCTCCTCCTACCATGACCACGCCGGCAAGGACAGGACGCTTTACAGACGTGTTGTTGATGGAGGACATGCAGAGCTTTTTAAGTCCTACGCATCGCCACAGCCCTTCGGGGTCCACCCTCAGAGAACGACTCAACCGACAGGTAGCAGACTACCTCGCCTTAACTGCAGATATCGACACTCTGAGGAGCGATGAACCCCTTGACTACTGGGTCTGCAGGCTTGACCTGTGGCCTGAGCTATCCCAATTTGCGATAGAACTTCTGGCCTTCCCTGTTTCAAGTGTCCTGTCAGAAAGGACCTTCAGTGCAGCAGGAGGTATTGTCACTGAGAAGAGAAGTCGCCTAGGTCAAAAAAGTCTACCTCACCTTTATTAAGATAATTGAGGCTTGGATCCCGAATGGACTGACAGTGGGCGATACATTTGACTAAAAAAGGCCTGATGAGATGAGCTGCCTTAGGCTAAAAATGGTCCACACGCTGCTGTATTTTATCTCTGAATGCCGGATGACTTGCGTGAATTATCCGTCACCAACTAGGGTTCAAGCCGCAATGTTTTAGGGCACTTTCAGCCTGGAAAACATCAATTTTTCTGGCCGTTGCTACAGCAGCGGCTGCAACAATACCTAGTTTTTCAGGCATGTGTACATGCCTAATTTTTCTGGCCTTTGGTGCTGCACTGTGGCTGCAAAAACAAAACAAAAAATAAGGCGCATACATGTGTCAATTCCGCTTCGTGATCTTTACCTTGTTGTGGTGAAGGGGCTTGCGTATCACAATGAAGCGACCCCATCTATGAGTGTGTTGGCAATGACAATGTTGGCACACCCCAGATGATAAGGTCGTTGCTTCATTGTGAACAGACCAAAAGTGATCAGCTGGATAATTTTGCATAGAAAAAACATTAATTTTCTTTGTGATCATCAAAGGTGATCATTAAAGCCTATTAGGCCAACAATGGGCCCACACTGCAGAATCATTGTTTTCTGGGTCACTTAACTGTTACTGAACTACCTCAGCACGACCATAGGCTTTGAAACCCCCCATCACCTGCAATCTCAGAAAAACGTGCACACAAGCTCAGTCATCACTACACCAAGATTGGTGCATAGAGGAATAAAATTTATATCATGAGTGTGTCAACTATTGACAACTCTTTGCGGTTGTCTAAAATCTATTCCATAAACGTCCCCTGATAGGGGACGTAGCAGGGATTAAACTGATAGGAATAGTACTACTTAAACACACCACTCATATCTGGTGGCACAGTACATTGCAAGCCGTACGCGCAGTGCTCCAAATTGGAAGTAGCAGGACCAACCAAGCACCTTTTTCCATCTCCCTGTTCCTAAAATCTATTTCATACACGTCCCCTGATAGGGGACGTAACAGGGATTAAACTGATAGGAATAGTACTACTTAACATACCACTCATATTGGGACTGCACAGTACATTGCACGGCGCACGCGCAGTGCCCCAAATTGGAAGTAAGAGGACTGACCAAGCATCTTTTTCCATCTCACGGTTCCTAAAATCTATTACATACACGTCCCCCGATAGGGGACGTAACAGGGATTAAACTGATAAGAATAGTACTAACTAACATACCACTCATATTGGTATTGCACATTACATTGCACGGCGCATGCGCAGTGCCCCAAATTGTAAGTAACAGGACCGACCAAGCATCTTTTTTTATCTCCCGGTTCCTAAAATCTATTCCATACACCGGCCCCTGATAGGGGATACAACAGAGATTAAACTGTTAAGAAGTTTAGCAACGTTTGCTGCTAAACTGCTTTTAGATCTTTGTTTCAGTTGTTTCTGTGATGTAGTGAAATATAATTACACGCACTTCATATGTTTCAAAGGCTTTTATCGACAATTACATGACATTTATGCAAAGACTCAGTATTTGCAGTGTTGGCCCTTCTTTTTCAGGACCTCTGCATTTCGACTGGGCATGCTCTCAATCAACTTCTGGGCCAATTCCTGACTGATAGCAACCCATTCTTTCATAATCACTTCTTGGAGTTTTTCAGAATTAGTGGGTTTTTGTTTGTCTTGAGGATTGACCACAAGTTCTCAATGGGATTAAGATCTGGGGAGTTTCCAGGCCATGGACCCAAAATGTCAACGTTTTGGTCCCCGAGCCACTTAGTTATCACTTTTGCCTTATGGAACGGTGCTCCATCATGCTGGAAAATGCATTTTTTCAGCAGTCCATTCACCATATTTTCTGCAGATCAATCTGTCCCTGATGTTTCTTTTGGAGATAAGTGGCTTCTTTGCTGCCCTTCTTGACACCAGGCCATCTTCCAAAAGTCTTCGCCTCACTGTGCGTGCAGATGCGCACACACCTGCCTGCTGCCATTCCTGAGCAAGCTCTGCACTGGTGGAACTCCGATCCCGCAGCTGAATCCTCTTTAGGAGACGATCCTCGCGCTTGCTGGACTTTCTTGGACGCCCTGAAGCCTTCTTAACAAGAATTGAACCTCTTTCCTTGAAGTTCTTGATGATCCTATAAATTGTTGATTAAGGTGCAATCTTAGTAGCCACAATATCCTTGCCTGTGAAGCCATTTTTATGCAACGCAATGATGGATGCACGCGTTTCTTTGCAGGTCACTATGGTTAACAATGGAAGAACAATGATTTCAAGCATCACCCTCCTTTTAACAGGTCAAGTCTGCCATTTTAACCCAATCAGCCTGACATAATGATCTCCAGCCTTGTGCTCGTCAACATTCTCACCTGAGTTAACAAAACGATTACTGAAATGATCTCGGCAGGTCCTTTAATGACAGCAATGAAATGCAGTGGAAAGGTATTTTTGGGATTAAGTAAATGTTCATGGCAAAGAAGGACTATGCAATTCATCTGATCACTCTTCATAACATTCTGGAGTATATGCAAATTGCAATTATAAAAACTTAAGCAGCAACTTTTCCAATTTCCAATATTTATGTAATTCTCAAAACTTTTGGGCACGACTGTACATTACAATGCCCTTGGGATAGAGAATTAACACATAAATGTCATGGCAATTCTGTTTACAGTTCATGGAATCTAGCAAATCTTCAACTCACCGAATTGAGATTATTTATTTTGGACATTCTGTAAGCAAAGGGACAAGAATTTAAACCGCTTCGCCCAGGCAACCTAACCTTAACATGATTACTCATAGAATGCTAGACAGGCTTTAGCCCTCTGGAGCTAAGTGGTGCTCAGGATGTGTGGTCATAGCAAATGCCAGCTCTCTCTGCAGAGGTGGTAGCAATTAGTGTCATTGGTGATTGTTATTTTATTCTACCTGTCCTTGGGGATATGTACAGCTCATTACATGGATGGCTATTAGGCTTGGCAGGTCTCAGAGCATCCTCTTGTATTCCTATATAGATACTACTGGTCCAAGTAACCTTTAAATAAAGCATAACTAACCAGAACTCACATAATAGGTGAGGGACATGTGATTTTCTAATACAGCAGGATGTTAAAGATGTGCCACTAATGCCATTGCTAAAAGCATCATGGAATTATGAGGCTTAACTTTCTGCAAGAATATGAAGTGTGTCCGCCAGCTGATGATAACAGGTTCCTCTCCTCATCTTGTCACCAAGAGAAGAGAGGAAAACTGATATGGTTTACCGGGTGAAGCTTGTTATGCTGACAAACGGCTGGGAAAATATAGAGTGCTATTTGTTTTTTGCTTTCCTTTTATCGGCGACAAAAAAATATTGGATTTTTTTCTTTGTTATTTGTCCTTTGTTATTTTTATTAACTTTTATTTTTTAACATCTAGTTGACATCTTGTGCCATTTCAACATTTCTGGTTCTGCCTAGAATTGAAGGATAATAAAGTGTACATTTACTACCTAAATAAACTATAATGCATAGAAATGGCTGCAGCAATTCTCTCTAATGGAAGCAGTCTCCACAGAAAGCTAACTTATGGAAAAGGCAGGAATGCAAGATTATTTGTGCTGCGTAGTAATATTTCTCATATAGCACTTATTAGAATGCGTTATATAATTTAAAACTGAGAATGTTCCATTTTCCAGCTTGTGGCTGAGATGAAAGGGAAGCTTATTACTTATATGAAAATTTACTAAGATGAGCATTCAGATAAATAGCATTGGTTAACTTGACATTTAAAATGCTGAATACATTGCCAGTGGCATCGCCGGGGGGGAGGGGGCCACGGCCCCCCCTACATCAAGCTGTGCCCCCCCATGTGCCCCCCTAACTAAAATGTCCCCCATTCATTTTGGAACCAGTTGGACTAGTTGCTGCGCTGCTGTGCACTGTGTAGGCACTAGGCAGCCCTACCGGACATCTTCTTCACATCTGATGATCTGACTGAGTCTCGGACTCTGTGCCGTTGCGGTCTCACTCTATAGTCTCCACCCACCGCCGCCGCGCCGCGTCCCCGGCTCCTCCCCGCCCCCAGCTCCGCCCCGGCCCCACCCCCAGCTCCGCCCCCGGCACCAGGACCTGACCAGTTGAGTCAGACTCAGTGGCAGTGCTGTGCATAAATCAGCGCGCCGCTAGTCGAGACTAGCTTATTCTGATTCATTCAACTGCTGGCAGCAGCTGCTTAAAGGGCTTCTGTCACCCCACTAAAGTCTTTTTTTTTTTTGTTTGGGCCACTTTAATTCCTTAATGCAATATATAACTATATAATGCAATATATCAATATATAATGCTCTTACTCATTTTGGTTGGGCAGTTTCTTAAAAAAAAATGACTTTTATAATATGTAAATGAGCTCTCTACCAGCAAGTAGGGCGGCTAATTGCTGGTAGCAGCCGCATCCTCCTTTCATAAAGATTCCCCCTCCTCATGTTGATTGACAGGGCCAGCAAACGCACTCGTACTCTGGCTGGCTCTGTCTGCGTTCAAAATCTGGCGCCTGCGCCGTACCGGTCTTCAGTCGGCGCAGGCGTACTGAGAGGAGGACGCTTGCTCGGCCGCTCCATCCTCAATGCGCCTGCGCCGATGACGTCACATCTTCACCCGGCGCAGGCGCACTGAGGAAGGAGCGGCCGAGCGAGAGTCCTCCTCTCAGTGCGCCTGCACCGACTGAAGACCGGTACGGCGCAGGCGCCAGATTTTGAATGCAGAGAGGGCCAGCCAGAGGACGAGCGCGTTCGCTGGCCCTGTCAATCAACATGAGGAGGGGGAATCTTTATGAAAGGAGGATGCGGCTGCTACCAGCAAGTAGCCGCCCTACTTGCTGGTAGAGAGCTCATTTACATATTGTAAAAGTCCGTTTTTTGAAGAAACTGCCCAACCAAAATGAGTAAGAGCATTATATATTGATATATCGCATTATAAGGAATTTAAGTTGGCAAAAAAAAAAATATGACTTTAGTGGGGTGACAGAATCCCTTTAAGCAAGCCAGGCCCAGACTAGAGAACAGAAAGTGTGTGGTGTGGCGTGGCCCTACCCTACCCTAACCTACCAATACTGAACAGACTGGACTGAGCCTGACCTAGTGGTGACGGTGTGTAGCAGGTTAACTTAATAATAATAAGGTATAACTTACAAGTAGTGACTGAGTGGACTGACTAAGTCTCTTTCTATTCTAACTAGAGAGATTAGATCTGACTCTGACTGAGTCTGAGAGGAGAGCTGGCTGGCGGCTGCCCCAGAATCTTCCTGATTTAAAAGTTAAAGGGGTTCTGCACTTTAATTTAACTGATGATCTAAACTCTGGATAGATCATCAGCTTCTGATCGGCGAAGGTCAGACACCCGGGACCCCCACCGATCAGCTGCTTGAGAAGGCACCGGCGCTCCAATAGCGCCGCGGCCTTCTCACTGTTTACCGCCGGCCCAGTGATGTCACGAGTTACGACTAGTATCAACTAGCATGGGCGTGGCTAAGCTCCATTCAAGTGAACAGAGCTTAGCCGCGCTCAGGCTAGTTGATACTAGTCGTGATGTCAGTCAGTGGGCCGGCGGTAAACAGTCAAAAGGCTCGAGCGCTGGTGCCTTTTCAAACAGCTGATCGGCGGGGGTACCGGGTGTCTGACCCCTGCCGATCAGAAGCTCATGATCTATCCAGAGGATAGATCATCAGTTAAATGAAAGTGCAGAACCCCCAAAGTTACTGTCAGTGCAGTCTGGATGATTACAGTGTTTACTTTACCGTTTAGAGAAAATATGTTCAAATGTGAGCGGTGGGAGGGTGATCTGTGGTCTGTGGATGTCATGAGTCATTACACTGTTATAGGGGGGAGGGATCTGTGGATGATACTCTTATAGTGTTATAGGGAGGGGGATCGGGGGTCTTTGGATGTCATGACACTGTTAAGGGGGGGGGGGGAATCTGTAGATGACACTGTTATAGGGAGGGGGATCTATAGATGACACGGTTATGAGGGGGGGGGGGTATCTGTGCCACTCTGTGCATGACACTGTTAGGCTCCATTCAGACGTCCATAACAGTGGCAATGTGTGGGTCCGTATTTTTTTTCAGGAACGGAATTGCGGACCCGGAAGTGCGGGTCCGCATTTCCATATCCGGCAGCACGTCTTGCTGCCCTATAGAAATGAATGGGTCTGCGATTCCGTTACGCAAACTTCGGATGTGTGAATGGGGCCTTATAGAGAGAGGGATCCCGATATGACACTGATATGGGGTACATCTGTGGATGACACATAGCATAAGATGCTATAAACGGTATGTGTCTTCCACAGATCACCAGGCAGCTAGGACATGTTGAAATCTGAGTGATTGGGGTTTTTCTTCCCTATTGCGGTTTTAGGTATTGGGTAAAGTATCACAGCATTTCTAAGCATACTTGTGTAAATGTATCGTTGTTATAGCTGCCCCCCTACTTTTGTCCTGGCCCCCAGTGTGCCCCCCCAAAATTTGAAAGCTAGAGACGCCACTGTACATTGCTACAGAAAACTTATTTTTCAATGGCTTTTGGTGTATTCAATGTAACCTGTCAGGCAACTTCTGCTGCCCTATCTGCCCTAACCAAGCAGGATATGATAAAAGGAGAAAGGGTGAGCTCTATCATACATATGTTTATATTATTTAAAGTAGAATTTCTTTGTAGAAAGCAGAATAAAGTTTGACGGGACTCCAGGGATTTTTCACACGGGCAAGATTTCCGCGCGGGTGCAATGCGTGAGGTGAACGCATTGCACCCGTACTGAATCCAGACCCATTCATTTCTATGGGGCTGCGCATATGAGTGGTGATTTTCACGCCTCACTTGTGCCTTGCGTGAAAATCGCAGCATGCTCTATATTGTGCGTTTTTCACGCAACGCAGGCCCCATAGAAGTGAATGGGGCTGGTGATGGATCGTGTGATGGACCATGCGATGAGCGCAGTGACATCACCACAGGTCCTTTTCCTCCTGGTCATCAAAGAAGAAGACAGAAGAGAAGCCGGGCTGCGCGAACATGTGGATGAGGTGAATTCAATTATTATTATTTTTTATTTTTTTTTTAACACCTCCATCCCTATTTTACTAAGCATTCTGTATTGAGAATGCTATTATTTTCCCTTATAACAGAAAATAATAAAATCTACACAACACCTAACCCAAGCCCAAACTTCTGTGATGAAGTCCGGGTTCAGTTTGGGTAATTAACATGCCGATTTTTCTCACGCGTGTGCAAAACGCATTAAAACGCTTTGCACTCGCATGGAAAAATCACGCATTTTCCCGCGACGCACCCGCATATTTTCTGGCCCTCACATGCAACGCCCGTGTGAAAGAGGCCTAAGAGTCCTGCTTTCGCAACCCACGCAAAGTGATTGATTGCTTTCTCTGTATTTGTGTGCACCACTAAGGGCTCTTTCACATGAGCGAGTTTTCTGTCCTGATGTGATGCGTGTAGTGAATGCATACAATCCGGACTGAATCCTGACCCTTTCATTACAATGGGTCTATGTACCGTACATGCAGCGTCCCACTCAGGACACGTGGGAACTGCAAAATTACTGTAAAAACAGCATTATCCTACTGCATGTCTTTTTGTACTACAACATCTGTTGTATCCCTGTTCATAGGCTGGTCTGGTGTAATTTATACATCCCACCACTAGATGGGGATAGTACTTAGGGCATATATATATATACCTAAATCAGGCCGAGTGGGTCAGATGATGATGAGAGAGATTAGATTGGGAAGGTTAGATAGATTAGTGAGATGGTTCTAGAGTCTGGAGGATTAGATGAGAGTAGCGGAGTCAATGGTTACTCTGGGGCTACACACCACAAATGAGGTAGAGCCAAGGTATGAGGCGCAGAAGAGCATTTTCCTCCTGTGACCTTCTTAGATCCCAGAACCTACAACCAGAGGATAGCGTTTTCGTCCCTGGAAGAAGATAACCAAGCTAAAGAGAGACATCAGTTATAACAGCCATTACTAAATGCTTAATAGACACCTTTGGGCATGGTGGAGGACAATCTAGCTACAGGCAGCCTCATCATACATTGAAGAATACAGCTACTTGTTTAAGGGCTTGGAAGATACCGAGACAAAAGGACTAAGCATACCAAATAAGCATTACAGGCAACCTCACCAAATAGCTCTGGTTTACTAGGGACCTGAAGCAAAGTTACCTACCAGAACTACTCATACAGAGCCCTCAAGCTAAGCTAAACCCAGCCAAACCTATTAACATTGGATCAACAGGATTCCTTTTTACACTGCAAAAGACTGTATTCTGTTTGATGTACCTATTGCAACTGGAACCATCATCAGTAAAAGCTGTGAGTTGTATCCTACCACTGTCTACTTCATTCTTCTCATTGGTTGTACCACCGGTACTGGCGTCACAACAAAAAACATCAAGGGACTCAGCCGCAACAAGCACCATAAGGACCCCTGACATCAAGGGCACCTCAACCTCCATCTTGCTGAAGCTTCCCTACCACAGAGGTGTCCCGGAGGATTTTGTGCTGTCTTCCTCAACACTGTGCTGCCAGCCCAGGGAGGCTATCTGCTAACCGTGAGTAAACGAATGAACTGTGTTGTTAATTGGCCCCTCATCGGCCCATCGTGCACCTCACGTGTTGCCCCTGCGGTCCTGGCTGGCTGCATATATGAGCATTGTTTTTCATGCATCATCTCTGCTTTCAGGAAAAATTTCAGCGTGTTCTATATTGTGTGTTTTTCATGAAGTCCTGGCTCCATAGAAGAGAATGCAAAGTGTTTTCACCAATGGCTGGTAGGAGATGTAGATTGTTATTCAGGTTTTTTTCACTTGCAGAAAAAACGCATGCAATGTAGATGCAATTTAGATTTAAAAAAAGCAAACACTGTAAGTAATTGCTGACAAAACTGATTCCAGTGGCGTAGCGTGGGTAGCCAGCACCCGGGGCAAGCCAAGTATTGCAATAATGTAATAGATGTCACCTGCAGTCCTATGTAACACCACAGATAACACGGTGATAACTCTGAGTTCAGATAATGTAGTAGATGTCTCCTGCAGTCCTATGTAACACCACAGATAACACAGTGATAGCTCTCTGAGTACAGATAATGTAGTAGATGGGTGTGAGGCCCCAGAATTCAGAACACACACAGTGTGACCTCAAGTCTGGGGCCAGTTGAATCACTGTCTCTAGGCTCATGGCTGGACTACAGTCTCCTACTGATTCAGCTGCAGCCATGATCTTCTGCTTCCTCTTGCTGCCTCTGGCTCCTGGCTCTGCAGTCTGCACTGTCTTTCCCGTCTGGAAGGTGGGCGGAGCCTATCGGGAACTGCCGTGCATGCCCCGCCCCCTCTCGCCTCCTCACTCTGCTCTGCAGCCGGACGCTGTGTGAAGAAAAAAAAACACAGCGTCGGCGATTTAACTTGTGCCAGTCCCGCAGACTGCGCCCCCCTGCAGAGTGGCGCCCGGGGCAACACCCCCCGCCGGCCCCCCCTACGCCCCTCCCCGGCCCCCCCTACGCTACGCCCCTGACTGATTAAACTTGTGTGCAAAACCATCAGTTTTTATCTGAACATGGCATGTAACCATCATCACCTAGCAATTGCATTTAGGGTGTGACGGTGGGTGACAGAGGGAACCCCCTCCATCTAAAACCACTAAGATGCTGCATTCACTATTGACTCTAGCATCTAGGTAGTTAAACAGCCCTGAATTCAGTTCTGCCTATCTGGGCCATTACATAAGGAGTCCGGCTATCATAAGATAGCTTTCTTTCATGGAGGACTTGTGAAATGCTTAGACTAGGATGTGTAAAAAAGTGTTGCCTAGCCTAAGGTCACTTGGTGACTAGAGTTGAGCGAACACCTGGATGTTCGGGTTCGAGAAGTTCGGCCGAACATCCCGGAAATGTTCGGGTTCGGGATCCGAACCCGATCCGAACTTCGTCCCGAACCCGAACCCCATTGAAGTCAATGGGGACCCGAACTTTTCGGCACTAAAAAGGCTGTAAAACAGCCCAGGAAAGAGCTAGAGGGCTGCAAAAGGCAGCAACATGTAGGTAAATCCCCTGCAAACAAATGTGGATAGGGAAATGAATTAAATTAAAAATTAAATAAATAAAAATTAACCAAAATCAATTGGAGAGAGGTTCCATAGCAGAGAATCTGGCTTCCCGTCACCCACCACTGGAACAGTCCATTCTCAGATATTTAGGCCCCGGCACCCAGGCAGAGGAGAGAGGTCCCGTAACAGAGAATCTGTCTTCATGTCAGCAGAGAATTAGTCTGCATGTCATAGCAGAGAATGAGGCTTCACGTCAGCCACCACTGCAACAGTCCATTGGCATATATTTAGGCCCAGCACCCAGGCAGAGGAGGGAGGTCCCGTAACAGAGAATCTGTCTTCATGTCAGCAGAGAATTAGTCTGCATGTCATAGCAGAGAATGAGGCTTCACGTCAGCCACCACTGCAACAGTCCATTGGCATATATTTAGGCCCAGCACACACACAGGCAGAGGAGAGAGGTCCCGTAACAGAGAATCTGGCTTCATGTCAGCAGAGAATCAGTCTGCATGTCATAGCAGAGAATGAGGCTTCACGTCAGCCACCACTGCAACAGTCCATTGGCATATATTTAGGCCCAGCACACACACAGGCAGAGGAGAGAGGTCCCGTAACAGAGGATCTGGCTTCATGTCAGCAGAGAATCAGTCTGCATGTCATAGCAGAGAATCAGGCTTCACGTCAGCCACCACTGCAACAGTCCATTGTCATAAATTTAGGCCCAGCACCCAGGCAGAGGAGAGAGGTCCCGTAACAGACAATCTGGCTTCATGTCAGCAGAGAATTAGTCTGCATGTCATAGCAGAGAATGAGGCTTCACGTCAGCCACCACTGCAACAGTCCATTGGCATATATTTAGGCCTAGCACACAGGCAGAGGAGAGAGGTCCCGTAACAGACAATCTGGCTTCATGTCAGCAGAGAATCAGTCTGCATGTCATAGCAGAGAATGAGGCTTCACGTCACCCACCACTGCAACAGTCCATTGGCATATATTTAGGCCTAGCACACAGGCAGAGCAGAGAGGTCCCGTAACAGACAATCTGGCTTCATGACAGCAGAGAATCAGTCTGCATGTCATAGCAGAGAATGAGGCTTCACGTCACCCACCACTGCAACAGTCCATTGGCATATATTTAGGCCTAGCACACAGGCAGAGCAGAGAGGTCCCGTAACAGACAATCTGGCTTCATGACAGCAGAGAATCAGTCTGCATGTCATAGCAGAGAATGAGGCTTCACGTCACCCACCACTGCAACAGTCCATTGGCATATATTTAGGCCTAGCACACAGGCAGAGCAGAGAGGTCCCGTAACAGACGATCTGGCTTCATGTCAGCAGAGAATCAGTCTGCATGTCATAGCAGAGAATGAGGCTTCACGTCAGCCACCACTGCAACAGTCCATTGGCATATATTTAGGCCCAGCACCCAGGCAGAGGAGGGAGGTCCCGTAACAGAGAATCTGTCTTCATGTCAGCAGAGAATTAGTCTGCATGTCATAGCAGAGAATGAGGCTTCACGTCAGCCACCACTGCAACAGTCCATTGGCATATATTTAGGCCCAGCACACACACAGGCAGAGGAGAGAGGTCCCGTAACAGAGAATCTGTCTTCATGTCAGCAGAGAATTAGTCTGCATGTCATAGCAGAGAATCAGGCTTCACGTCACCCACCACTGCAACAGTCCATTGGCATATATTTAGGCCCAGCACCCAGGCAGAGGAGGGAGGTCCCGTAACAGAGAATCTGTCTTCATGTCAGCAGAGAATTAGTCTGCATGTCATAGCAGAGAATGAGGCTTCACGTCAGCCACCACTGCAACAGTCCATTGGCATATATTTAGGCCCAGCACACACACAGGCAGAGGAGAGAGGTCCCGTAACAGAGAATCTGTCTTCATGTCAGCAGAGAATTAGTCTGCATGTCATAGCAGAGAATGAGGCTTCACGTCAGCCACCACTGCAACAGTCCATTGGCATATATTTAGGCCCAGCACACACACAGGCAGAGGAGAGAGGTCCCGTAACAGACAATCTGGCTTCATGTCAGCAGAGAATTAGTCTGCATGTCATAGCAGAGAATGAGGCTTCACGTCACCCACCACTGCAACAGTCCATTGGCATATATTTAGGCCCAGCACCCAGGCAGAGGAGGGAGGTCCCGTAACAGAGAATCTGTCTTCATGTCAGCAGAGAATTAGTCTGCATGTCATAGCAGAGAATGAGGCTTCACGTCACCCACCACTGCAACAGTCCATTGGCATATATTTAGGCCTAGCACACAGGCAGAGCAGAGAGGTCCCGTAACAGACAATCTGGCTTCATGACAGCAGAGAATCAGTCTGCATGTCATAGCAGAGAATGAGGCTTCACGTCACCCACCACTGCAACAGTCCATTGGCATATATTTAGGCCTAGCACACAGGCAGAGCAGAGAGGTCCCGTAACAGACGATCTGGCTTCATGTCAGCAGAGAATCAGTCTGCATGTCATAGCAGAGAATGAGGCTTCACGTCAGCCACCACTGCAACAGTCCATTGGCATATATTTAGGCCCAGCACCCAGGCAGAGGAGGGAGGTCCCGTAACAGAGAATCTGTCTTCATGTCAGCAGAGAATTAGTCTGCATGTCATAGCAGAGAATGAGGCTTCACGTCAGCCACCACTGCAACAGTCCATTGGCATATATTTAGGCCCAGCACACACACAGGCAGAGGAGAGAGGTCCCGTAACAGAGAATCTGTCTTCATGTCAGCAGAGAATTAGTCTGCATGTCATAGCAGAGAATCAGGCTTCACGTCACCCACCACTGCAACAGTCCATTGGCATATATTTAGGCCCAGCACCCAGGCAGAGGAGGGAGGTCCCGTAACAGAGAATCTGTCTTCATGTCAGCAGAGAATTAGTCTGCATGTCATAGCAGAGAATGAGGCTTCACGTCAGCCACCACTGCAACAGTCCATTGGCATATATTTAGGCCCAGCACACACACAGGCAGAGGAGAGAGGTCCCGTAACAGAGAATCTGTCTTCATGTCAGCAGAGAATTAGTCTGCATGTCATAGCAGAGAATGAGGCTTCACGTCAGCCACCACTGCAACAGTCCATTGGCATATATTTAGGCCCAGCACACACACAGGCAGAGGAGAGAGGTCCCGTAACAGACAATCTGGCTTCATGTCAGCAGAGAATTAGTCTGCATGTCATAGCAGAGAATGAGGCTTCACGTCACCCACCACTGCAACAGTCCATTGGCATATATTTAGGCCCAGCACCCAGGCAGAGGAGGGAGGTCCCGTAACAGAGAATCTGTCTTCATGTCAGCAGAGAATTAGTCTGCATGTCATAGCAGAGAATGAGGCTTCACGTCAGCCACCACTGCAACAGTCCATTGGCATATATTTAGGCCCAGCACACACACAGGCAGAGGAGAGAGGTCCCGTAACAGAGGATCTGGCTTCATGTCAGCAGAGAATCAGTCTGCATGTCATAGCAGAGAATCAGGCTTCACGTCAGCCACCACTGCAACAGTCCATTGGCATATATTTAGGCCTAGCACACAGGCAGAGGAGAGAGGTCCCGTAACAGACAATCTGGCTTCATGTCAGCAGAGAATCAGTCTGCATGTCATAGCAGAGAATGAGGCTTCACGTCAGCCACCACTGCAACAGTCCATTGTCATAAATTTAGGCCCAGCACCCAGGCAGAGGAGAGAGGTCCCGTAACAGACAATCTGGCTTCATGTCAGCAGAGAATTAGTCTGCATGTCATAGCAGAGAATCAGGCTTCATGTCAGCCACCACTGCAACAGTCCATTGGCATATATTTAGGCCTAGCACACAGGCAGAGGAGAGGTTCATTCAACTTTGGGTAGCATCGCAATATAATGGTAAAATGAAAATAAAAATAGGATTGAATGAGGAAGTGCCCTGGAGTCCAATAATATATGGTTATGGGGAGGTAGTTAATGTCTAATCTGGACAAGGGACGGACAGGTCCTGTGGGATCCATGCCTGGTTCATTTTTATGAACGTCAGCTTGTCCACATTGGCTGTAGACAGGCGGCTGCGTTTGTCTGTAATGACGCCCCCTGCCGTGCTGAATACACGTTCAGACAAAACGCTGGCTGCCGGGCAGGCCAGCACCTCCAAGGCATAAAAGGCTAGCTCTGGCCACGTGGACAATTTAGAGACCCAGAAGTTGAATGGGGCCGAACCATCAGTCAGTACGTGGAGGGGTGTGCACACGTACTGTTCCACCATGTTAGTGAAATGTTGCCTCCTGCTAACACGTTGCGTATCAGGTGGTGGTGCAGTTAGCTGTGGCGTGTTGACAAAAGTTTTCCACATCTCTGCCATGCTAACCCTGCCCTCAGAGGAGCTGGCCGTGACACAGCTGCCTTGGCGACCTCTTGCTCCTCCTCTGCCTTGGCCTTGGGCTTCCACTTGTTCCCCTGTGACATTTGGGAATGCTCTCAGTAGCGCGTCTACCAACGTGCGCTTGTACTCGCGCATCTTCCTATCACGCTCCAGTGCAGGAAGTAAGGTGGGCACATTGTCTTTGTAGCGTGGATCCAGCAGGGTGGCAACCCAGTAGTCCGCACAGGTTAAAATGTGGGCAACTCTGCTGTCGTTGCGCAGGCACTGCAGCATGTAGTCGCTCATGTGTGCCAGGCTGCCCAGGGATAAGGACAAGCTGTCCTCTGTGGGAGGCGTATCGTCATCGTCCTGCCTTTCCCCCCAGCCACGCACCAGTGATGGACCCGAGCTGCGTTGGGTGCCACCCCGCTGTGACCATGCTTCATCCTCATCCTCCTCCACCTCCTCCTCATCCTCGTCCTCCTCGTCCTCCAGTAGTGGGCCCTGGCTGGCCACATTTGTACCTGGCCTCTGCTGTTGCCAAAAACCTCCCTCTGAGTCACTTCGAAGAGACTGGCCTGAAAGTGCTAAAAATGACCCCTCTTCCTCCTCCTCCTCCTCCTCCTCCTGGGCCACCTCCTCTTCCATCATCGCCCTAAGTGTTTTCTCAAGGAGACATAGAAGTGGTATTGTAACGCTGATAACGGTGTCATCGCCACTGGCCATGTTGGTGGAGTACTCGAAACAGCGCAACAGGGCACACAGGTCTCGCATGGAGGCCCAGTCATTGGTGGTGAAGTGGTGCTGTTCTGTAGTGCGACTGACGCGTGCGTGCTGCAGCTGAAACTCCACTATGGCCTGCTGCTGCTCGCACAGTCTGTCCAGCATGTGCAAGGTGGAGTTCCACCTGGTGGGCACGTCGCATATGAGGCGGTGAGCGGGAAGGCCGAAGTTACGCTGTAGCGCAGACAGGCGAGCAGCAGCAGGATGTGAACGCCGGAAGCGCGAACAGACGGCCCGCACTTTATGCAGCAGCTCTGACATGTCGGGATAGTTGTGAATGAACTTCTGCACCACCAAATTCAGCACATGCGCCAAGCAAGGGATGTGCGTCAAATTGGCTAGTCCCAGAGCTGCAACGAGATTTCGCCCATTATCACACACCACCAGGCCGGGCTTGAGGCTCACCGGCAGCAACCACTCGTCGGTCTGTTGTTCTATACCCCGCCACAACTCCTGTGCGGTGTGGGGCCTGTCCCCCAAACATATGAGTTTCAGAATGGCCTGCTGACGTTTACCCCGGGCTGTGCTGAAGTTGGTGGTGAAGGTGTGTGGCTGACTGGATGAGCAGGTGGAAGAAGAGGAGGAGGAAGCCGAGAAGGAGGAGGTGGCAACAGGAGGCAAAGAATGTTGCCCTGCGATCCTTGGCGGCGGAAGGACGTGCGCCAAACAGCTCTCCGCCTGGGGCCCAGCTGCCACTACATTTACCCAGTGTGCAGTTAGGGAGATATAGCGTCCCTGGCCGTGCTTACTGGTCCACGTATCTGTGGTTAGGTGGACCTTGCCACAGATGGCGTTGCGCAGTGCACACTTGATTTTATCGGATACTTGGTTGTGCAGGGAAGGCACGGCTCTCTTGGAGAAGTAGTGCCGGCTGGGAACAACATACTGTGGGACAGCAAGCGACATGAGCTGTTTGAAGCTGTCTGTGTCCACCAGCCTAAATGACAGCATTTCATAGGCCAGTCGTTTAGAAATGCTGGCATTCAGGGCCAGGGATCGAGGGTGGCTAGGTGGGAATTTACGCTTTCTATCAAATGTTTGTGAGATGGAGAGCTGAACGCTGGCGTGTGACATGGTTGAGACGCTTGGTGACGGAGGTGGTGGTGGTGGTGTTGGTGGTACATCCCCTGTTTGCTGGGCGGCAGGTGCCAACGTTCCTCCAGAGGCGGAGGAAGAGGCCGAGGCGGCAGCAGCAGAATAGGCCGAGGCGGCAGCAGCAGAAGAGGTAGCAGGGGGAGCCTGAGTGACTTCCTTGGTTTTAAGGTGTTTACTCCACTGCAGTTCATGCTTTGCATGCAGGTGCCTGGTCATGCAGGTTGTGCTCAGGTTCAGAACGTTAATGCCTCGCTTCAGGCTCTGATGGCACAGCGTGCAAACCACTCGGGTCTTGTCGTCAGCACATTGTTTGAAGAAGTGCCATGCCAGGGAACTCCTTGAAGCTGCCTTTGGGGTGCTCGGTCCCAGATGGCGGCGGTCAGTAGCAGGCGGAGTCTCTTGGCAGGCGGGTGTTCTGCTTTTGCCCACTGCTCCCTCTTTTGCTACGCTGTTGGCTCGGTCTCACCACTGCCTCTTCCTCCGAACTGTGAAAGTCAGTGGCACGACCTTCATTCCATGTGGGGTCTAGGACCTCATCGTCCCCTGCATCGTCTTCCACCCAGTCTTGATCCCTGACCTCCTGTTCAGTCTGCACACTGCAGAAAGACGCAGCAGTTGGCACCTGTGTTTCGTCATCATCAGAGACATGCTGAGGTGGTATTCCCATGTCCTCATCATCAGGAAACATAAGTGGTTGTGCGTCAGTGCATTCTATGTCTTTCACCGCTGGGGAAGGGCTAGGTGGATGCCCTTGGGAAACCCTGCCAGCGGAGTCTTCAAACAGCATAAGAGACTGCTGCATAACTTGAGGCTGAGACAGTTTCCCTGGTATGCATGGGGGTGATGTGACAGACTGATGGGGTTGGTTTTCAGGCGCCATCTGTGCGCTTTCTGCAGAAGACTGGGTGGGAGATAATGTGAACGTGCTGGATCCACTGTCGGCCACCCAATTGACTAATGCCTGTACCTGCTCAGGCCTTACCATCCTTAGAACGGCATTGGGCCCCACCATATATCGCTGTAAATTCTGGCGGCTACTGGGACCTGAGGTAGTTGGTACACTAGGACGTGTGGATGTGGCAGAACGGCCACGTCCTCTCCCAGCACCAGAGGGTCCACTAACACCACCACGACCATGTCCACGTCCGCGTCCCTTACTAGATGTTTTTCTCATTGTTATGGTTCACCACAACAACAAATATATTATTTGGCCCAATGTATTGTATTCAAATTCAGCGGGATATAAATTTGAGGCCTAGTATTTAGGCGCTGGGTGACCGGTATGGATTTAGTGACAGAATTAGACTTGGAAATGCACAGAAGCGTGTGTGTGAAGTTATTCTGAATGACCCTATGTGCACCTTCAATATGATCTACCCTTTTAGGGATAGATTTCAAATAGCTCTGATATAGCAGAAACGACTAAATTATGAAATTGCTAAATTGGGAATTGTATTTCAACCCAGAACAAAAAATGTGCTTTGACGGACACTAAATAACTTTCCAAGCCACAACAGGACAGCGGTAACGAGAGATTTAGCGGGATATAAATTTGAGGCCTAGTATTTAGGCGCTGGGTGACAGGTATGGGTTTAGTGACAGAATTAGATTTGGAAATGCACAGTAGCGGGTGTGTGAAGTTATTCTGAATGACCCTATGTGCACCTTGAATATTATATACCCTTTTAGGGATAGATTTCAAATAGCTCTGATATAGCAGAAACCACTAAATTATGAAATTGCTAAATTGGGAATTGTATTTCAACCCAGAACAAGAAATGTGCTTGAACGGACACTAAATAACTCGCCCAGCTACAGCACTAGGGACAGATTTAGCTGGATATAAATTTGAGGCCTAGTATTTAGGCGCTGGGTGACCGGTATGGATTTAGTGACAGAATTAGACTTGGAAATGCACAGAAGCGTGTGTGTGAAGTTATTCTGAATGACCCTATGTGCACCTTGAATATTATATACCCTTTTAGGGATAGATTTCAAATAGCTCTGATATAGCAGAAACCACTAAATTATGAAATTGCTAAATTGGGAATTGTATTTCAACCCAGAACAAGAAATGTGCTTGAACGGACACTAAATAACTCGCCCAGCTACAGCACTAAGGACAGATTTAGCGGGATATAAATTTGAGGCCTAGTATTTAGGCGCTGGGTGACAGGTATGGGTTTAGTGCCAGAATTAGACTTGGAAATACACAGTAGCGGGTGTGTGTGAAGTTATTCTGAATGACCCAATGTGCACCTTGAATATTATATACCCTTTTAGGGATAGATTTCAAATAGCTCTGATATAGCAGAAACCACTAAATTATGAAATTGCTAAATTGGGAATTGTATTTCAACCCAGAACAAGAAATGTGCTTGAACGGACACTAAATAACTCGCCCAGCTACAGCACTAAGGACAGATTTAGCGGGATATAAATTTGAGGCCTAGTATTTAGGCGCTGGGTGACAGGTATGGGTTTAGTGCCAGAATTAGACTTGGAAATACACAGTAGCGGGTGTGTGTGAAGTTATTCTGAATGACCCAATGTGCACCTTGAATATTATATACCCTTTTAGGGATAGATTTCAAATAGCTCTGATATAGCAGAAACCACTAAATTATGAAATTGCTAAATTGGGAATTGTATTTCAACCCAGAACAAGAAATGTGCTTGAACGGACACTAAATAACTCGCCCAGCTACAGCACTAAGGACAGATTTAGCGGGATATAAATTTGAGGCCTAGTATTTAGGCGCTGGGTGACAGGTATGGGTTTAGTGCCAGAATTAGACTTGGAAATACACAGTAGCGGGTGTGTGTGAAGTTATTCTGAATGACCCAATGTGCACCTTGAATATTATATACCCTTTTAGGGATAGATTTCAAATAGCTCTGATATAGCAGAAACCACTAAATTATGAAATTGCTAAATTGGGAATTGTATTTCAACCCAGAACAAGAAATGTGCTTGAACGGACACTAAATAACTCGCCCAGCTACAGCACTAAGGACAGATTTAGCGGGATATAAATTTGAGGCCTAGTATTTAGGCGCTGGGTGACAGGTATGGGTTTAGTGCCAGAATTAGACTTGGAAATACACAGTAGCGGGTGTGTGTGAAGTTATTCTGAATGACCCAATGTGCACCTTGAATATTATATACCCTTTTAGGGATAGATTTCAAATAGCTCTGATATAGCAGAAACCACTAAATTATGAAATTGCTAAATTGGGAATTGTATTTCAACCCAGAACAAGAAATGTGCTTGAACGGACACTAAATAACTCGCCCAGCTACAGCACTAAGGACAGATTTAGCAGGATATAAATTTGAGGCCTAGTATTTAGGCGCTGGGTGACAGGTATGGGTTTAGTGCCAGAATTAGACTTGGAAATACACAGTAGCGGGTGTGTGTGAAGTTATTCTGAATGACCCAATGTGCACCTTGAATATTATATACCCTTTTAGGGATAGATTTCAAATAGCTCTGATATAGCAGAAACCACTAAATTATGAAATTGCTAAATTGGGAATTGTATTTCAACCCAGAACAAGAAATGTGCTTGAACGGACACTAAATAACTCGCCCAGCTACAGCACTAAGGACAGATTTAGCGGGATATAAATTTGAGGCCTAGTATTTAGGCGCTGGGTGACAGGTATGGGTTTAGTGCCAGAATTAGACTTGGAAATACACAGTAGCGGGTGTGTGTGAAGTTATTCTGAATGACCCAATGTGCACCTTGAATATTATATACCCTTTTAGGGATAGATTTCAAATAGCTCTGATATAGCAGAAACCACTAAATTATGAAATTGCTAAATTGGGAATTGTATTTCAACCCAGAACAAGAAATGTGCTTGAACGGACACTAAATAACTCGCCCAGCTACAGCACTAAGGACAGATTTAGCGGGATATAAATTTGAGGCCTAGTATTTAGGCGCTGGGTGACAGGTATGGGTTTAGTGCCAGAATTAGACTTGGAAATACACAGTAGCGGGTGTGTGTGAAGTTATTCTGAATGACCCAATGTGCACCTTGAATATTATATACCCTTTTAGGGATAGATTTCAAATAGCTCTGATATAGCAGAAACCACTAAATTATGAAATTGCTAAATTGGGAATTGTATTTCAACCCAGAACAAGAAATGTGCTTGAACGGACACTAAATAACTCGCCCAGCTACAGCACTAGGGACAGATTTAGCTGGATATAAATTTGAGGCCTAGTATTTAGGCGCTGCGTGACAGGTATGGGTTTAGTGACAGAATTAGACTTGGAAATACACAGTAGCGGGTGTGTGTGAAGTTATTCTGAATGATCCAATGTGCACCTTGAATATTATATACCCTTTTAGGGATAGATTTCAAATAGCTCTGATATAGCAGAAACCACTAAATTATGAAATTGCTAAATTGGGAATTGTATTTCAACCCAGAACAAGAAATGTGCTTGAACGGACACTAAATAACTCGCCCAGCTACAGCACTAGGGACAGATTTAGCTGGATATAAATTTGAGGCCTAGTATTTAGGCGCTGGGTGACCGGTATGGATTTAGTGACAGAATTAGACTGGGATATGGCCAAAAAATAAACAGACTATTGCTGGTTAAATGCACTTGGTGTGACAGCTTCACCCTGATGTAGGCTTTAGCCAAAAAACAACCACACCATTGAGGGTTAAATGCACTTGGTGACAGGCGCAGCTTGCCCCTGATTTAGTATATGGCCAAAAAATGAACAGACTATTGCTGGTTAAATGCACTTGGTGTGACAGCTTCACCCTGATGTAGGCTTTAGCCAAAAAACAACCACACCATTGAGGGTTAAATGCACTTGGTGACAGGCGCAGCTTGCCCCTGATTTTGTATATGGCCAAAAAATGAACAGACTATTGCTGGTTAAATGCACTTGGTGTGACAGCTTCACCCTGATGTAGGCTTTAGCCAAAAAACAACCACACCATTGAGGGTTAAATGCACTTGGTCGCAGCTTGTGCTGGCGCACCACAAGACACAAAATGGCCGCCGATCACCCCAGAAAAATGTGACTCACAAACGGTCTGTGCAGCCTAAAAACAGTGAGCAATTGAGGATCAGCAGCTCAATGATCCACAGCTGCAGATCGATCAGTTAATCAAGTCCTTTGGAGGAGTTAATCTGCCTAATCTCGCCCTACTGTCGCAGCCGCAACCTCTCCCTACGCTAATCAGAGCAGAGTGACGGGCGGCGCTATGTGACTCCAGCTTAAATAGAGGCTGGGTCACATGGTGCTCTGGCCAATCACAGCCATGCCAATAGTAGGCATGGCTGTGATGGCCTCTTGGGGCAAGTAGTATGACGCTTGTTGATTGGCTGCTTTGCAGCCTTTCAAAAAGCGCCAAGAAAGCGTCACAAAAGCGCGAAGAAAGCGACGAACACCGAACCCGAACCCGGACTTTTACGAAAATGTCCGGGTTCGGGTCCGTGTCACGGACACCCCAAAATTCGGTACGAACCCGAACTATACAGTTCGAGTTCGCTCATCCCTATTGGTGACTACTGTAAAAAGGTACATTAATGGTCACTAAAGGGAAAATTGTTTACACCTGCCCACTGACATCTATGTTCTGAAATATAATTGCTGTACAGCTGATTCAGTTACCAAATGCTCTGGAATATTTTCTATTTTGTTTAATATTAGATTTCTGATTCCATACTCCAAGTGAAGATAGAACTGAAGACAGCACTGAAATAGATGCAATCTAAGGTGATAAATTTAAAGGGGTTCTGCAGTTTGTTTAAACTGATGATCTATCCTCTGGACAGATCATCAGCATCTGATCCAACATCCGGGACCCCTGCCGATCAGCTGTTTGAGAATGCAGCAGCACTGGCAGTAGTGCCGCGGCATTCTCGCTGTTTACCGCAGGCCCAGTGACGTCACGACTTGTATCACTGGCCTGGGTGCGGCTAAGCTCCATTCAAGTAAACAGAGCTTAGCCCCGCCCAGGCAATTGATACTAGTCGTGGAGTCACTGCCAGCGCTGCCTTCTCAAACAGCTGATCGGCAGGGGTCGGACCCACGCCGATCAGATGCTGATGATCTATCCAGAGAATAGATTATTCATTTGCCAAACTTTGAAAAATGTTGCGAATCTGAACCGAACTGAGTCTCAAGTGGTTTGATCATCTCTACCCTATAGCAGTGAAATGGCTGCCTCATACAAGCACAGCAGCCTATTTAAATCATTGATCAGTGGAGCACCGAGAGACGGACCCTCTTTTATCTAATATTGCTGACCTGTCCTGAGAATAAACCATCAATATTAGCAACCTGGATAACCAACCTGGATAACTAGTAATGGAACAAGATCTAATCAAAGGCTGGTATATGAACTGACCCTCAAAAAAGGAAACATCCCTATGGACAATCATGATTAGGGTACAAACACATGATCAGGTTTCCTAATACAGTTTTGTAAGCCAAAATCAAGAGTAAGTCATTAAAGGAGAGAAAGCATAAAAGAGAGAAATGACGTCTCCTCTTTTGAATTCACCCTTTGTTTTCGCTTCCAAAACTGCATCACAAAACTTTACTGTGTGTCCGTACTCTTAAAATTCTGCCAAATAGCTTATAAGTCCTCCCAAAATTATGCTCCGTGTATGATCAGCAGACCTACTTTGTGTTCTAATTGTCTCGAAAGTATAGCTGTGTTCTTCCCGACCTTTCCTCTTGGCCTTATATATAGATATACGTACAATAGCTTGGTATATTGTATGTCCCCTTTGACACTAGCTGAACCTCTAAACTCCTTCATCCTCAAAGTAAATAGACAGAACAGAAAAGGACAACTTAGAAACGATTCAAATAATCAAACAAAACAGTCGCTGGTGAATAATTGCATGAATTGCTATTTATTTTTTTTTGTTTGTTTTTTATCCTGTCCTTGCATTTCCCCAGAGAAAATGGATTTGATGAATACACGGCGGTTTTACCATGGTGTGGAGAAAAAAATGTTCAGTGATGACAAGTTGGGCAAATGAAGCAGCAAAACAATTGATCCAAATCTACTGATACACTTGTCTGGAAAGACATCATTTCTGAACTGTAACACATTGAGCACAGTGTGGCAGAATTGACAACATTTCCTCACGAGTGCTCCAGAATCGTATTTTCTCAAGTTATAATATTTTTAGGAAAAAAAAAATCATGAATGTGTAACTGAGAATGATTTTTGGTATTTTATATATATATATATATATATATATATATATATACGGATACATAGGCATACACTGTATATATACCACATATATAGGTATATATAGACATATACTGTGTATATATATATATATATATATATATATATATGCGGTCTGAAGGCTGTGCGGAGGGCAGGAGTATGGCCAGGTGATTGCATGCACAGGTCTTTTTTGCTTTCTCCTGGGATGGGATTACTGGGTAGCATCAGCGCCAGCGCCAGCAGAGACACGTGTTGATTCTGCTCCTCATTGGCTCACTGTGGATGCTGATGTCTGTTGCTGCTCCCCAGCGGTCCTGAGTCTGTTTGATCTAGCCATATTGTCACTTTGGGCCTGAGGCCATTTAGCAGGGAGAAATCTCATCAGTAGATACCCTCAATTATGATTGCAGGTAAGAAAAAAATACTGGCTTAACTGGTGAATTACCGGACAGGTGGCAGTCCCATGCAAATAACATCATTCCCTTACCCCACTCCAACATACAATCCTATGTAAATTACATCACTCCCTCCCTCCACCCCATTGCAACATACAGGCCTATGTAAATAACATCCCTCCCTTCAGCCCTAACATACAAGCTCAGGCAAATAACACCTTTCCCTCAACCAAGCAAGGATGGGATGTAAGAGGTGAGAACTACAACTCCTACGACTCCTAGCATTACTCTGGCTCCCAGATCGAATGCATCACTTTACTAACTTCTCCTCACAGAAGTCATCAAAGGTTCTACACCAATAGTTCTGCTCAGCACAGCTGGGCTTCATCCTCTTCTGCAATGATCATGTGATGGTGAAATCATCACAGGTCCTTCTCCACCACTGAGATCTGCCTCTAGCACTGATCACACATTACTGTGATGTCAGGTCCTGCCGCTCCTGCAGTGCATCCTGATCCATAGTCCCTGCTGTTGTTTCAGTGGTTGTGGACCAGCTGAGTAGGGGGGCTTTTTACAGAGGGGGTCCTGTGCAATTGTCCTGTTTAACACTGGCAATTATTATTAAATTATTATTAAAAACTTTTTACCCACACCAGCCTCCTCATGCAAATGCAGGTCTGTAGTTTAACATCCGGGTGGCAACCCTAGTCACAAGGAACAGTTCACCCCCCTTCACAGAAGTCCACAGCCAGCGCGCACAACAACTGCAGCCAGTACGCAAGAGGGCAGGCAGCCATGGCAATGCTGTGTCACAGTGAGCCGCAGTGTGAAAATGCTCACATGGGAAATGACGCATAGAAGGAGGTATATTAGAGGGTTAGCTAGGATATCACTTGAGGTATGCCATGAGGAAGGATGATTCTATTCATCCGAAAGCTTGTTTGTTACATACTTTGGATGTTTTTAATGCATAACTAAATAAAGTATTTATGGAGTTTTAAAACTATGAGTGCTAGAGGATTATTCTGGTTTCAAGTTGATGGCTAAGGACTGAGCTGACAAAGTATTTCCTGATTTGTCCCAAAGCACCATAGATACTCAACATGGGTGAGAAATCATGTTTTCTTTTTCCTTGTTAGGATCTGGCTTTACACAGCCACACGGTCAAACAAACACCATGCTCTGACACTGAATGAGGCTCTGAGGCCTCTTTTTATTTCAGTAGCCACACGTGGGATCTCCTCAGGCTAGAGGGAATAGCTGTTCTGGAGTAAGGGCCGCTTCACACGAGCGGATGCCGTGCGTGGCATCCGCTCCGTGAAAGAGTGCCAAGACCCGCTGCAGACTGCAGAGGCACGGAGCGGTAACATGACTGTTAATGCTCCGTGCCTCTCTGTGATCTCTTTACTACGAAATCACAGTGACAACTGTGATTTCGTAGTAAAGAGATCACAGAGAGGCACGGAGCATTAACAGTCATGTTCTAGTGGCGTCGCTAGAGGGGGGCGAGGGGGGGCAATTGCCCCCCCTATGTTGTCCCTTGCCCCCCCGGGTGCCCCCCCGCTAATTCTCCCAGGTGAATACTAATGAGCGCTTCCATTATGGAAGCGCTCATTAGTACCGAAGGACCAGGAAGTGGTGAACGCTCTGTACTCACCACTTCCTGGTCCTCGGCTGTCGGCTGTGCAGGGCTGCGCACAGCGTGAGGTCGCTCTGTGACCTCACGCTGTGCGCGCCAGTTTAGAGCACAGTCGACTGAGAAGAAAATGGCAGGCGGCGTCCGTCCAGGAACAGGAGAGGTAAGTGTTTTTATTTTTTATTTTATAAAAAATGTGGCTGCTGGGGGCATTATGGGGGCTAATAGGAGGCATATAAGGGCTAATTGGAGCCATATGGGGCATTTGGAGGCATATTTGGGGGCTAATAGGAGGCATATGGGGGCTATTTGGGGGCTAATTGGAGGCATATATGGGGGCTAATTGGAGGCATATTTGGGGCTAATTGGAGGCATATTTGGGGCTAATTGGAGGCATATTTGGGGCTAATTGGAGGCATATTTGGGGCTAATAGGAGGCATATGGGGCTAATAGGAGGCATATGGGGCTGATAGGAGGCATATGGGGGCTAATTGGAGGCATATGGGGGCCTATGGGGCTAATAGGAGGCATATGGGGGCTAATTGGAGGCATATGGGGGCTAATTGGAGGCAAATGGGGGCATATGGGGCTAATAGGAGGCATATGGGGGCAATAGGAGGCATATGGGGGCAATAGGAGGCATATGGGGGCTGATAGGAGGCATATGGGGGCTAATAGGAGGCATATGGGGGCTAATTGGAGGCATATGGGGGCTAATTGGAGGCATATGGGGGCTAATTGGAGGCATATTTGGGGCTAATTGGAGGCATATTTGGGGCTAATTGGAGGCATATTTGGGGCTAATAGGAGGCATATGGGGCTAATAGGAGGCATATGGGGCTGATAGGAGGCATATGGGGGCTAATTGGAGGCATATGGGGGCCTATGGGGCTAATAGGAGGCATATGGGGGCTAATTGGAGGCATATGGGGGCAATAGGAGGCATATGGGGGCTGATAGGAGGCTATGGGGGCTAATAGGAGGCATATGGGGGCTAATTGGAGGCATATGGGGGCTAATTGGAGGCATATGGGGGCTAATTGGAGGCAAATGGGGCATATGGGGCTAATAGGAGGCATATGGGGTAATAGGAGGCATATGGGGTAATAGGAGCATATGGGGGCTGATAGGAGGCATATGGGGGCTAATAGGAGGCATATGGGGGCTAATAGGAGGCATATGGGGGCTAATAGGAGGCATATGGGGGCTAATAGGAGGCATATGGGGGCTAATAGGAGGCATATGGGGGCTAATAGGAGGCATATGGGGGCTAATTGGAGCATATCGGGGCTAATTGGAGGCATATGGGGGCATATGGGGCTAATAGGAGGCATATGGGGCTAATAGGAGGCATATGGGGGCTAATAGGAGGCATATGGGGGCTAATAGGAGGCATATGGGGGCTAATAGGAGGCATATGGGGGCTAATAGGAGGCATATGGGGGCTAATTGGAGGCATATGGGGGCTAATTGGAGGCATATGGGGGCTAATTGGAGGCATATGGGGGCTAATTGGAGGCATATGGGGGCTAATTGGAGGCATATGGGGGCATATGGGGCTAATAGGAGGCATATGGGGGCTAATAGGAGGCATATGGGGGCTAATAGGAGGCATATAGGGGCTAATAGGAGGCATATGGGGGCTAATTGGAGGCATATGGGGGCTAATTGGAGGCATATGGGGGCTAATTGGAGGCATATGGGGGCTAATTGGAGGCATATGGGGGCATATGGGGGCTAATAGGAGGCATATGGGGGCTAATAGGAGGCATATGGGGGCTAATAGGAGGCATATGGGGGCTAATAGGAGGCATATGGGGGCTAATAGGAGGCATATGGGGGCTAATTGGAGGCATATGGGGGCTAATAAGAGGCATAATGGGGGCTAATGAGGCATAAGGGCTGATATGGGGGCTAATGAGGCATAAGGGCTGATATGGGGGCTAATGAGGCATAAGGGCTGATATGGGGGCTAATGAGGCATAAGGGCTGATATGGGAGCTAATGAGGCATAAGGGCTGATATGGGGGCTGATATGAGAGGCATAATGTGTCATCCACAGATGCCCCCATAACAGTGTGTCTTCCACAGATCCACCATAACAGTGTGCCTGTGCACTGACGAGAGACAGAAAGAAGGGGAAAGAATACGTGGAAGCAAGCAGAGGACGGCACAGCAGACGACTGAGTAGCTTCTTTTGTAAGTAAATTGCTTTATTATAACTGTATCCCTGCATATCGCAATTCACTCGTATTTTGTAATCTTATTGATATATACTTATTTTGTTTGTGCCCCCCCATTTTTGACTGTGGTATGTTTGTGCCCCCCCTATATATTGTTCCTAGAGTCGCCACTGCATGTTACCGCTCCGTGCCTCTGCAGTCTGCAGCGGTTCTTGGCACTCTTTCACGGAGCGGATGCCACGCACGGCATCCGCTCGTGTGAAGCGGCCCTAAGGGTTTCAACTAGTAAATCCCTCTAACAAACCTAACCTACCAGTCCAAAAAAAATCCAGCCCACAAGAAAAGTCTGAACAAAACAGCTCTAGAAAACTACACTTTCCCAAAACAAATACAGTGTCCTGGATTATTTTATCTGTCCTAGCTGAGGATCCTGGGTAAAATATACAGCCCTTCCAGCACTTTTCTGCACAACTTGTTATAGTACATTCACATGGTATGGAATGGATATTTTGCAAATTTGCCACTTTGGATTTGCATGCAGCATTTTTTATAGTACCAGCAAGGTATATAAAATTTAAGAAAATGTCATCCACATACTGCAGATAAAAATGCAACATAATTTGTTGTGGAATGCAAATAAATCTACAGCATATCATTTTATATTATGAATTTGCACCACAGTACATATGATGAAATATGTGGCAAATAAACAGAAAAATCTGCAACAAATCTGCAGCATAAATTAAAGCCTGTGTGGCTGTTCTCTTAAATTGGTATAGTATTTTTTGTGAAAGACATTGGGAAAAGGGTTAGAAAAAGAGGGCTGATTTATTATTTTTTAATTTTTTTTGTTTGATATAGTGGAAAACCAGTCAAAAGAGTTTAGGCCATGTTAATGACCAATGAACAAGACCATGACTATTAATCTGCAAACTTCTGTATTGCGACAGCATATAAACAGTTAACTGCTAGATCATGTCTGCTATAGTCTACCATATGGACAGTTGCACTTTTACATGTGACAGATCAATATATATATATATATATATATATATATATATACACACACAGTGGATAAAAAAGTCTACACACCCCTGTTAACATGTCAAGTTTCTGTTATGTAAAAAAATGAGACAAAGATAAATCATTTTAGAACTGGACTGGAAGTGAATGGGTCCGCAAATTGAGGAACAAATGCGGACCCAAATTACGGACGTGTGAATGGACCTTTAACGTGACCTATAAACTGTATAAGGCTGCTTTCACACTAGCGTTCGCTGGTCCGCTCGTGAGCTCCGTTTGAAGGAGCTCACGAGCGGACCCGAACGCAGCCGTCCAGCCCTGATGCAGTCTGAATGGAGGCGGATCCGCTCAGACTGCATCAGTCTGGCGGCGTTCAGCCTCCGCTCCGCTCGCCTCCGCACGGACCGGCGGACAGCTGAACGCTGCTTGCAGCGTTCGGGTGCCCGCCTGGCCGTGCGGAGGCGTGCGGATCCGTCCAGACTTTCAATGTAAGTCAATGGGGACGGATCCGTTTGAAGATGCCACAATGTGGCTCAATCTTCAAGCGGATCCGTCCCCCATTGACTTTACATTGAAAGTCTGGACGGATCCGTACTAGGCTATTTTCACACTTAGCTGTTCTATGCTAAAAATAATGCAGACGGATCCGTTCTGAACGGAGCCTCTGTCTGCATTATTATGAGCGGATCCGTTCAGAACGGATCCGCCCGAACGCTAGTGTGAAAGTAGCCTAACTCAATAAAAAAATTTAAAAAAATGAAATCTTTTAGGTAGAGGGAAGAAAAAATACAAAAATAAAATAATATGGTTGCATAAGTGTGCACACCCTTAAACTAATACTTTGTGAAGCACCTTTTGATTTTATTACAGCACTCAGTCTTTTTGGGTATGAGTCTATCACCATGGCACATTTTGACTTGGCAAGATCTGCCCACTCTACTATGCAAAGACACTCCAAATCTGTCAGATTGCGAGGGCATCTCCTGTGCACAGCCCTCCTCAGATCACCCCACAGATTTTCAATCAGATTCAGGTCTGGGCTCTGGCTGGGACATTCCAAAACTTTAATCCTCTTATGGTGAAGCCATTCCTTTGTTGTTTTGGATGTATACTTTGGGTCATTGTCATGCTGAAATATGAAGTTCCTCTTCATGTTCAGCTTTCTAGCAGAAGCCTGAAGGTTTTGACTGGTATTTGGAACTGTTCATAATTCCCTCTAGCTTAACTAAGGCCCCAGTCCTAGCTGAAGAAAAACAGCCCCAAAGAATGATGCTGCCACCACCATGCGTCACTGTGGGTATGGTGTTCTTTTGGTGATGTGTAGTGTTGTTTTTGCGCCAAACATATCTTTTGGAATTATGGCCAAAAAGTTCAACCTTGCATTCATCAGACCATACCACCTTTTCCCACATGCTTTTGGGAGACTTCAGATGTGTTTTTGCAAAATGTAGCCTGGCTTGGATGTTTTTCTTCATAACAAAAGGCTATCGTCTTGCCACTCTACCCCATAGCCCAGACATATGAAGAATACGGAGATAGTTGTCACATGTATCAAACAGCCAGTACTTGCCAGATATTCCTGCAGCTCCTTTAATGTTGCTGTAGACCTCTTGGTAGCCTCCCAGACCAGTTTCCTTCTTGTCTTTTCATCAATTTTGGAGGGACGTCCAGTTCTTGGTAATGTCACTTTTGTGCCATATTTTCTCCACTTGATGATGACTGTCTTCAGTGTCTTCCATGGTATATCTAATGCCTTGGAAATTCTTTTGTACCCTTCTCCTGACTGATACCTTTTAACAATGAGATCCCTCTGATGTTTTGGAGGCTCTCTGTGGACCATGGGTTTTGCTGTGGGATGCGACTAAGAACATTTCAGGAAAGACCAACTAGAGCAGCTGAACTTTATTTGGGGTTAATTAGAGGCACTTTAAATGATGGCAGGTGTATGCTGACTCCTATTTAACATGATTTTGAATGTGATTGCTTAATTCTGAACACAGCTACATCCCCAGTTATAAGAGGGTGTGCACACTTATGCAACCACATTATTTTTGTTTTTTTTGTTTTGTTTTGTTTTATTCCCTCCACCTAAAAGGTGGTGCAGTTTATAGGTCACATTAAAGGTGGAAAAAGTTCTGAAATGATTTATCTTTGTCTCATTTTTATTTTTTGTCGCAAGTTAGTGGAATATGAGACTTTGTAAGGAAAAAAAAATCATCATATTCCGCTAACTTGTGACAAAAAATAAAAAATTCTAGGAACTCGCCATGCCCCTCACGGAATACCTTGGGGTGTCTTCTTTCCAAAATGGGGTCACTTGTGGGGTAGTTATACTGCCCTGGCATTTTAGGGGCCCATATGCGTGAGAAGTAGTTTGCAATCAAAATCTGTAAAAAATGACCAGTGAAATCCGAAAGGTGCTCTTTGGAATGTGTGCCCCTTTGCCCACCTAGGCTGCAATAAAGTGTCACACATCTGGTATCGCCGTACTCAGGAGAAGTTGGGGAATGTGTTTTGGGGTGTCATTTTACATATACCCATGCTGGGTGAGAGAAATATCTTGGCAAAAGACAACTTTTCCCATTTTTTTAATACAAAGTTGGCATTTGACCAAGATATTTATCTCACCCAGCATGGGTATATGTAAAATGACACCCCAAATTTGAGGAATGATCTATTCCTGAAATTTGAGGAAGGATCCTGTTCTCCCAGCCTTACTGTAGAGAACAAAACTATTATACAGAGCCAATTGAATTAAATATACAGACACCTTCTTATACCAGCGTCTGGTTCTGCTGGAAACTAAATACGGAGACAACATCTGGTCATTGAAATCCACCCGACCCATGTGAAGGTTATAGTCGTGGACTGAGAGGGGCTTTTCAATGACACGGGTTGCTCGCTCAATTTGGAGGAGAGCCTGTAAACGTCACGCTTGTCTCTCCATTTCACCGCGAGCAGTTCTTCGTTACACAAGGCAGCCCTCTCCCCCCTTGCAAGACGGGTTGTAACGAGCCGTGGGGGAAGCCCGCGCGACTAGTTCGCTCGGTGCCGCAGCAGCCAATCTGTTCTAGAAACAAATGCCTGAAGAGGGCCACACTTGTGTAGAAATTGTCCACATAAAGATGGTACCCCTTGCCAAATAAGGGTGACACCAAGTTCCAGATTGTCTTCCCACTGCTCCCCAGGTAGTCAGAGCAACCGACCGGCTCCAGGGTCTGATCTTTTCCCTCATAGATCCGAAATTTGTGGGTATAGCCTGTGGCCCTTTCACAGAGCTTATACAATTTGACCCCATACCGGGCGCGCTTGCTTGGGATGTATTGTTTGAAGCCAAGGCGCCCGGTAAAATGTATTAGGGACTCGTCTACACAGATGTTTTGCTCTGGGGTATACAAATCTGCAAATTTCAGGTTGAAGTGGTCTATGAGGGGCCGAATTTTGTGGAGCCAGTCAAAAGCTGGGTGGCCTCTGGGACGGGAGGTGGTGTTGTCGCTAAAGTGCAGGAAACGCAGGATGGCCTCAAACCGTGCCCTGGACATGGCAGCAGAGAACATGAGCATGTGATGAATTGGGTTCGTGGACCAATATGACCGCAATTCATGCTTTTTGGTTAGACCCATGTTGAGGAGAAGGCCCAGAAAAGTTTTAATTTCGGAAACTTGGACTGGTTTCACCTGGAAAGGCTGGGCATAATAGCTTCCCGGGTTGGCGGTTATAAATTGTGCGGCATACCGGTTTGTTTCTGCCACGACTATGTCCAAGAGCTCCACAGTCAAGAACAGCTCAAAAAATCCCAGGGCCAAACCGATCTGAGCTGTCTCAACCCGAACTCCAGACTGGGCGGTTAAAGGGGGAACTACAGGTGCGGCTGAAGTTGGGGACTGCCAATAAGGATTTTCCAGCACCTCGGGGATTCTAGGGGTCTACGGGTCTGTCTGTGCGGTGGCTGCGACGGGGAAACTACTGCACGTGCCACCGTACCACTTCAACTGCCCTTCTGGTGCTCACCACTTCACAATGTTGTATGGCAGTGCTGGTACTAGGTCCAGGGAGGGCGGCGCTGCTGGTGTATGCCTCACCACGTAATCCGACAGCGCCAGCCCGACTCTGCTGCCCTTGAAGCGGATCCTGCGCAACCTGTGGTCTAGCGACACGGGCCCGGGTACGCCTGGTGCTATCAGGGACCTCAACCTCCTCGTCCGAACTTTGAGTCAGACTGCCACTGCTTTCTACAGGTTCATATTCTGACCCGCTGGATTCGTCAGAGGAGGGTTCCCATTCCTTATCCGACTGGGTCAGAAGCCTGTAGGCATCTTCAGAAGAATACCCCTTGTTTGACATTTGGGCAACTAAATTTAGGGGTATTCCCTGAGACTACCCAACAAAAGAAGCAAGCCTGTCTTACAAATGGGAGGCTAGCGAAGTACCGGAGGCTGCTGCGGTTGATAAAAAATATCAAAACAGATTTTTTTATCGCCGCAGCGCGTGTAAAGTGAATGTGCAGTGATCAAAAAATATATATTTTTTGTCACTGCGGCGGTGCGGGCGTGGGTGAACGCACGTGTGGGCGACCGATCAGGTCTGATCGGGCAAACACTGCGTTTTGGGTGGAGGGCGAGCTAAGGTGACACTAATACTATTATAGATCTGACTGTGATCAGTTTTGATCACTTACAGATACTATAAAAGTACAAATGCTGATTAGCGATACGCTAATCAGCGAATCAGTGACTGCGGTGCGGTGGGCTGGGCGCTAACCGATCGCTAAACTACCTAACCGAGGGGCCTAAACTATCCTAAAACCTAACGGTCAATACCAGTGAAAAAAAAAAGTAACAGTTTACACTGATCACTTTTTTCCTTTCACTAGTGATTGACAGGGGCGATCAAGGGGTGATCAAAGGGTTAATTGGGGTGCAGGGGGGGTGATCTGGGGCTAAAGTGTAGTGTTTGGTGTACTCACTGTGAAGCCTGCTCCTCTGCTGGAACCAACCAACCAAAAGGACCAGCAGAGGAGCAGGGAAGCCATTTAACACATCATATTTACTAATATGATGTGTTAACTGGCTTTTGATTGGATTTTTTTAAAATCATCAGCTTGCCAGCCACGATCATTGGCTGGCAAGCTGATGACGTGACCCCCCTGGAAGAAATGCCGGCCCGCGATGCGCATGTGCGGGCCGGCTAATCGCATCATCTCGCGTCTCGCAAGATGACGAGCAAATGCGTCACTCTGCCTGCAGCTGCCGCCTCCGGACCGCGATCCTGCGTTAGGCGGTCCGGAAGCGGTTAAAGGGAATATATCACCCCAATGTTGGACCAATATCTGCAGTAATCCATGAGAAGTACTGTAGATATGGAGTCCAGATCTCTATTTTATATTATTCTACTGTCCCCATTGTCCCCATGTCAGCACACAGAGCTACACTGAAATACAGTACATTGTCAGGACTGCTATTCATGTGTATGAGTCCTCTCCATTGCCTTAGAACAGCACAGCAGTCTGGACTGTGTACTTCTGCACAGCTTTGAGCTGCTAGCGGGGGAACAAGGGGCATATACGAAAATAAAGTATACTGACATGGACTTACTTTCTGCAGGATTACTCATGTATTATAGCATAATAGTCCAAAATCCGGGTGACTGATTCCCTTTAAAAACAGGAGAATTAATAAGTTTTATTTTTAAAAAAAAGGGTGGCAGAACTCAATATGATCAAACCATTGGTGTCCAATAACTTCCCGTGTTAAGCCATGAACAATAATCACACCCCTTCTGGGGTGAGGCTTAATTAGCTAGTCCTTTTTGTTAGGAAAGGTGGCAACCCTACCTGTGACTTGTATGCTCTCTGTGTTCATGTAAGGTTAATGTTTGCCTGGTCTGTGTGTCTGAACATCAGATGGTCAGGTGTCCTAATCACCCTACTATTTAGACCTGTGAGCTGTATGCCTAGGAAATCAGTCTGTCTTATGTCTCCAGGAAAGCTGTGTGCAGGGTGTGTGCTATTCTGAGAGTGTTTGTGACTCAACCCTGACTTGTGTGCTCAGCCTGAATGTTCATTGATGTTGCTATGTCTCAATTTCTGTTATGTTTTTGGTTACTTTTTGTTCTGACCGTGTACACCATGCTTCCTGTACGTATCCTGATCTGCATGGGATCTGCTTTATTCCTTGATCTTGATTCTGAGTCTTTGATCTGGTTTGTTTGTGATCTTGATACCTGTTTGTTTTGTGAGCTCCAGCTGTGTGAACAGGTCCTTGCATTCTAACTTCAGATGCTTCGGCTAGGTCCCTGCACCTAGCCAGCATAGGGACTATCAACCATTTGGGGGCTGTCGTTTAGTACAGATCGTCCAAACAGGTAGGGACAGTGGTCAGGGTAGACTAGAGCTGCACTGTTTCCTACCTTTATGTCCAGTTTGATTCTGATTATGTTTTTATTTTATATCATTTGTTTAATAAAGCGTTGGTTTATGCATATTCTGCGTCCATATGTCGTGTCTGTGAACACTTGGGATATGTTTAGTGGTTTTCCCAATCCCTGAACATTACAAGCCTGATGCTCAAATGCACAGGTTAACCCAATTATAAACAAATTATTGCAAATGGACTTGGGTAGTAAGGTAGGAACCTTATCACAGATTGTCTCATATATACTAGGTGTGGCATGCCTCAAATTACAGAAAAATACAATAAAACACAATAAATCCATATGCTATATTGGTTAAAAAAAAAAACAAAACAGACAATACATAAACAAAGTAGACAAAATCTTGTACCGACTAGGAGAAATACATATGTTCTGTACAGATCCTCCCTGACATGCTGAAAGCATAGGTGATAGAGAGTTCTCTGTATAGGGTAGCACCCAGAGGAGCAGGGGTTTATTTGCTGGTTTGTGTTATGCTTAATGTTCATAATGTGCTTTTTGTCTAAGTGACGGTTAGCTTGGATGCCCTGTATTGTGTTGTGCTGGATGAAAACTAAAGCACAATTTGGACGTTTAAACCCCAAAGTCTGAGATTTTGTCATTGCCGACCTCATCATAAGTATATGAACCTGAGACTGTTTTTTAATGAGGACCAGTCACCACTTCTGATATGTGCAGTTTAGCAAATATTTGTATACTTAAAGGGGTTATCCCATGACTAATGCAAAAATTGAAAATCAGACATCATATAGTACATGACAACCTCTTTCTAACAAAGCTAGAACCAGCTCTGTACCTCACATGGATCCAGGGATCTCCCCATTCATTGCTCTGCTAGATTTATATCAAGCTGACAGCTCAAGGGGAGTGTCTTTTCTGCTTCAGCTCAGGGGGTGTGTCTTAGCACTCCCTATCACAGCTCAGGAGGCAATTGAAGGATGAAACTGAGCATGTGCGGCCTTCTCGGTAAGCAGGTCAAAGAAATAAGAAAAAAAACAAACAGCACTATACAGATATATTTTATTGAATAACTCAGTAGCTATGCTAGATTTGTAATTACATGCAATTACAAAAGTATTCAGATCCAAGTGCTGGATTGAAAATTATTGAATATTTTTAGTGGGACAACCCCTTTAACTATCTAGCAGGCATTAAAGTAATTCCTTTCGTGTTAAAGGGGTTGTCCAGGTTCAGAGCTGAACATGGCAATAACTCCTTCTTCATCCAGGCAGCCCCTCTGAGTTGAGCATCGGATCATGAAATGCAATGGGTTTTTCAGCAGATCCGGTGACATACCCGGTCTCAACAGGGGAATGCTACGCAGACCACAAAACGCTATGGCCATCTGAATGAGCCCTTATGCATGTGACTGCTGCAGTCAATCAGTCAGCTGTCTACACCTGAGGACAGTATTTGGCTTCAGTGTTGACATGCTGAAACCAGGTAGCCAAAATGTGCAGTTTAAGGCTACTTTCACACTAGCGTTCGGGTGTCCGCTCGTGAGCTCCGTTTGAAGGGGCTCACGAGCGGACCCGAACGCAGCCATCCAGCCCTGATGCAGTCTGAATGGAGCGGATCCGCTCAGACTGCATCAGTCTGGCGGCGTTCAGCCTCCGCTCCGCTCGCCTCCGCACGGACAGGCGGACAGCTGAACGCTGCTTGCAGCGTTCGGGTGTCCGCCTGGCCGTGCGGAGGCGTGCGGATCCGTGCGGATCCGTCCAGACTTACAATGTAAGTCAATGGGGACGGATCCGTTTGAAGATGCCACAATGTGGCTCAATCTTCAAGCGGATCCGTCCCCCATTGACTTTACATTGAAAGTCTGGACGGATCCGTCTGAGGCTATTTTCACACTTAGCTTTTTTTTTGCCATTTTACTGCAGACGGATCCGTTCTGAACGGAGCCTCCGTCTGCATTATTATGAGCGGATCCGTTCAGAACGGATCCGCCCGAACGCTAGTGTGAAAGTAGCCTTACTACTTGCAGTCTTGAATACGTTAATCTTATAGCCTGTGTCCAGCAGTATTAATGAGCAGAGTCCTCACCCTGCCTACCTCTACCCCTTAAGATGGGCAGTCACAGCGCATACACAGCAATCTGAGGGGTGAAGGGAGGCCGGGTGAGCATTCTGATCATAAATACAGCTGGACACAAGTTATGAGATTAGTGAGTCTTTTTTATTTTTATTTTTTATTAATCTCTTTATTGAAATGAGAAAGTACATGAATTACACCTCTGGTCAATAAGACATAAATGGCATTTTGTTACAAAATATCACTTTACAATCCGAACAAGTAAATATCTTTATATTGTACTCAAATCACAAATTTTATAATTTTCACCCCAAACCCTACCCTATTCCCTGTACCCTACCCCCCAATTATCCCTCACAATTATACCCTAACCCATGAACACTCATCTGGGACTATGCCAATGCGTTTTCTTTTCCTTTATTAGTACTAGTCATATCGTACCATAACCCTAAATCTCATTTATATCCACCTAGGTTTCTAACTTCCCTAATCTATTTGCTAGTTGCGCTTCCGAATACCACTTTGTCAGTTTGAAAGGGGCCATAAGTTCCTGAATTTCGCAGTTAGACAATTGCTTCTCAATGAAGTCCCTCCACTTCTTGATGAATTTTTCGATTAATCCTTCCTTATCCTGTTCTACCTCTAACCTTTCAAGGTACAGAACCTACCTCATAATCCCCAACACTTCTACCCATGATGGCACTTCCGCTTCCAGCCAGTGTCTTAGAAGAGCCTTCTTCACTGACATCAATAGTATATGTACTCCCCCCTCCTCCACTATTGCCCCCAATTCCTCTTCTTGATTTTTCGGTATGTAATGAAAAATGCATTGTTGTGGTGTTAGTCCCACTATCTCTCCCCAGATCTCCTTTATTGTTTCTGCAGCACATTGCCACAACGGTTGTACCTTTGGACATTCCCACAAAGCATGAAGAAGTCCAGCTTTCGGGAGGACACATTTGGGACAATGTCATAGATAATGGGCAGGATCATCTTGATAGGACAAATTAAAGGCGTACGTGGCCCTATGCATAAGCCTCAAATGTGTCTCTCTCCATTGTTCGTTGTAAACTGCCCGTCTTACAAGTTCCAGACCCGCCCTAATTTTTTTAGCTATGTTCTGAACCTTTAGTTCTCTTTCCCAGGGCTTAAGGTCTTCCATTACCACTCTTATCATCTGTATGTTGTGTAATTTTTGGTACAATTCTGAAAGGGACATGTGCGAGCCATCCTTGCCCAGTATAGCAGTGAACCACGCAAGCTGTTCCCGGTCACCCAAAGAGGCTGCCTGTGCCTTGCAATAGCTCTTAATTTGCAGGAAAGGGAGATAATTTGCGTCTGTCAGGTCATGAAGTCCCCTCACCTGTTCCCACGACAGCAGTTGACGGCCATTGGTTTCCAATAAATCACTAAGTCTCGTAATGCTTTTAGCCCTCCAGCCTTGGAACAAAATGTTAACTCTGCCCAGTGGAAATGCAGGTAGCGACCACAATGGCATTCTGGGTGATATATAGTAGGGAAGTCTATACATTTTCCTAATCTACTTCCACGCCATAGTGGTGTCTTTTAGCAAAACAGACTGTCTGATCGGCATGGGAATATCTCTTAGTTTTGTATGCAATAGAGCCTCTAAGTTCCATAAACCGGCTAGTTCCTGCTCTATCTTAGTTGCTGAGTAATACCCAGTCCCCCACACCCAGTCCCTTACATGCCGGAACAAGGCCGCTAGATTATAATGGCGAATATTTGGCATTTGGAGCCCTGCTTCCCCCTTCAACATTGTCAGTTTCGCATAAGCAATGCGGGGCCTTTTAGTTTTCCACAAGAAGCGATTAAACGCTCTCTGTATCCTCGTGGTGTCTTTGTGCTTTAGAAGTAACAGGATTGTTTGAAGTGGATAAAGTAACTTCGGGAAGCTTACCATCTTAATTAAGTGCGCTCTACCACACAAGGACAAGGGTAACTCCTGCCATTTCTCCAATTCGCTCTCTAGCTTTAGGAAGTTTTGTTACCCAAGTAAGTTAGATAATCTTTACGGCTTTCAACCCTAGTCCGCATTTGGCTCTCTTGGTAAGTCCTCTTTCCCAAGAGCAACAGTTGGCTCTTGTCTACGTTAATCTTATAACCTGCCACTCTCCCATAGGAGATTAATGTCTCCATTACCTGATCCCACTGGGTATATCAGGATGTCGTCCGCGAAACAACTCTCTTTCAACTCCTGATTGCCTACTTTAATTCCCTCAAAGGAGTCAGATTTTATCAACAATCTAGCTAGGGGTTCCATTGCCAGGTTAAAGAGCAAGGGAGACAAGGGGCATCCTTGTCGCGTGCCTTTACTAAGAACAATGTTCTTTGATAAAAAGCCTGGTACACAAACTTTCGCTTGAGGAAATTCATATATCGCTTTAAAGTAATTTCTAAAGTTACCCTTAATGTTGACCCTGTCCAGCACCATATCTAACTACTGCCAACTAACATTATCGACAGCCTTCTCGGCATTGATTGTTAATAGCGCTGGTTTGTATTCACCTATACTATTCCTGTCATTGCAAAACTGCTAGAACCTTACGGATGTTGGTCACCGCCGACCTACCTCTCATGAACCCCACTTGGTGAGGGCCTATCAAATCGGACACACAGATGGCCAGTCTATTAGCTAAGATTTTAGATAAAATCTTAATATCTTGGTTGATTAAAGATATCGGTCTATATGAGCCCGGCTGAGTTAAATCCCTTCCTGGTTTTGGAAGTATTTTTATATAGGCTACTCTACCTGTGTCTGGCAGCCCCCCCCCCCATCCCCATTCATGATGTTGTTGAATAAACTGGTCAAACTCGGGGACAATTCTTGGCTCATTGCTTTATAAAATTCCGCAGGGAACCCATCGGGGCCCAGCACCTTGCAGTTCGCAAGAGTTTTTATGGTCGCCATTACCTTCTCCTCACTTACGTCACGATTCAGCGTTTCCAACACATCCCCAGAAAGTTGTGTCAGTTCTACCTTAGCCAGGTCATTTGCTCCCTGGGTATCAAAGGAATCATTAGTATACAGTTTGAAAAAATTCGCCCAGAGTTTCCATTATATCCTTTGGATGGTTACACAGTCTACCCGATTTGTCTTTTAAAGGATGCAATGGCGACTGTTTGACAAACGGACGAGTTAAGTTGGCCAACAGCCGCCAAGGCTGTCCCCTCTCCCCCCTTCTATTCAATATTTATATTGAACCTTTAGCGGTCATGATAAGACAAGATCCGGAGGTGGCTGGTTTTGGCATAATGGGGAAGCATGACCGGTATCCCTTTATGCAGATGATATTCTGGTTTTTATTCATCGAACAGATACCACTCTCCCTCGTATAATGGACCTGGCTGATCACTTTTCCAATCTATCTGGACTTGAGATCAACTGGGAGAAGACCGTCCTCCTCCCTATAGACGAGTTGCGAGGCGAATTTAATAATCAGTTAACGATCTCTGACTCAATAAAGTACCTGGGGATAACAGTTTCCGCTAAACCTCAGGAATATTTACAACTTAACTTGATTCCTTTGTTGATGAAGTTAAGAGCGAAAATTAAGATATGGCAAAAAATTCTGCTAGCAAGAGCGGACAGAATTTCATTGATAAAAATGGTAGTGCTGCCCCAGGTTCTTTATGTCCTGCGCAATTCGCCTATATGGATTCCAGACAAGCATTTTAGATTGATAGAGCGGATACTCAATGATTTATTATGGGGGAGGAAGCGTGTGAGACTGAAGGCACTTTATTTTTCTATGCCCTATAGTCGGGGAGG
Source organism: Bufo gargarizans (assembly GCF_014858855.1). Classification (NCBI taxonomy): domain Eukaryota; kingdom Metazoa; phylum Chordata; class Amphibia; order Anura; family Bufonidae; genus Bufo; species Bufo gargarizans. Next base: position 447,948,046 of record NC_058081.1, read on the forward strand.
TCTTAACCTCCCCTACTTTAGGGGCTACTTTGTGGCCTCCCAACTCTGCCTTTTTAATGATTGGCAAAATAGTCCCTTCTGCAGTAAAGTGGTGAAAGATGCAGGTTTTTCCGATTTTTTCACCGTACTGGAATCTGATTATCTATTAAACACACTGAGCGGGTACACATTTTTCTGCAGAATGGCTATAAAGACTTGGTCTCTCATAAGGAGTTGGTGTGGAGTTAAGGCATCGCTTATTTGCACCCCATTATGGCATAACCCAAAACTTCTTAATCTAAATGACTTAGGGTACTTTCACACTAGCGTTTTTCTTTTCCGGCGCTGAGTTCCGTCCTAGGGGCTCAAATCCGGAAAAGAACTGATCAGTTTTATCCTAATGCATTCTGAATGGAGAGTCAGTCCTTCAGGATGCATCAGGATGTCTTCTGTTCAGTCTTTTTGACTGATCAGGCTTTTCAGAAAAACGTAGCATGCAGTATTTTTACCTCCGGCCAAAAAGCCTGAACACTTTGACTGAACGCCTGATCAGGCTTTTTTCCCATTGACTTGCATTAACGCCGGATCCGGCCCCGTGTGTTCAGTCAAAACGGATCCGGCTTTTGCATGTTAAACCCGAAAAATGTGAAAAAAAAGTTAAAGTCCATAAATGGCGGATCCGTTTTTTCCAATGCATTTTTCCATTGTGATCGAAAGCCTGATCAGGATTCAAATGTAATCCGTTTTCACACGTTTTTCCAGATCCGGCGGGCAGTTCCGGTGTCGGAATTGAACGCCGGATTAAAACAACGCTAGTGTGAAAGTAGCCTTAAGCTACCGCCAGTATTGGAGGACCAAAAATGTGCAGTACTTACATCAAGTAGTCAGTGGTGGACAAATTTTGTCCCTTATGGAATTAAGGGCAAATTTAGGTGAGGTGGCTTGGTTTGCATATTTTCAACTGAGGTTAGCACTCTCTAGCACTTTGAATAGTCATTTTTTTATTATAGATACCCCTGTATTTTTACAGGATTTAATTTGTAAGAAAACTGTTACGAGAATTAAACTATCGCACTGTTATAGACACTTAATGCATAATTTTTTTTTTGATGTTCTCTCTCCAGGACAGAGAGCCTGGTCCTCTCTTCTTTCAGAGGTGGGCTCTCCAAACTGGGAGAATATAGGGGAAAGTCTAAAACTGGTTTCACACAATTTTAACCACATTGTGGTACAATTCAATATTTTGCACAAAATTTATGTGACACCCACATGGTTATATAGAAGAGGATTCAGGGCTTCCTCTGACTGCCCCCGCTGTGGCGATCCCGAGGCAGATCATTTACATCTGTTCTGGGATTGCCCAATGGTGAGTAGGTACTGGAGCCTGGTCCGAAAGAATCTGGCGCGTAAACTTAAAATTGTTGTTCCTTTGTCCCCCAGGATCTGGGTCCTGGGAGATTTATCTGAGGCTAACTATCAACCCATGAAAAGTCATTTGTTGATTAAGGTGATGTTCTTGGCTAGGCTCCTGATTTCTAGATCTTGGTTTTGCTCTTCCGCCCCAGACTGTAATAACTGGTTGGGCCTGGTGGAAAAAGTGAAAAGCTATGAGAAGATCCTGTACAAACAAAGAGGATCTTATCTAAAGTGGAATAGCTTATGGAAAGACTGGGATATGGTTAACTAATTAGGATTCTTCTTTTTTTTTTTTTTTTTTTTTTTTTCTTCCTGCAAGGTGGGGGGTGGGTTGGAGGGGTGAGTTGGGGAAAATTCTATTTGTCTGGCTTTTCTGTATGTACTTTATTGATGAAGAATGTGAAGGTATATCCGAGCATAGGAGGGTCTCCAGACTGGTGGAGGGGGGACTTCCCGGCATTAAATAATGTTGGGAACTCTCAGCTATTTAAAATACCGAGCGGTATATGGGCAGGGGACTGTGGCTTGGAGTCCGGGGGTGTCCGGGTATCGGGCGCGGCTCGGGGTACGGCTCTTCCCGTCGGACACGGGGTTTGAGTGTGGGCAGGGATGTGTCATACGTGACGGGCACGCTACTGTGTGCTTCTTTAAGGAGACAGAGCTGGTTTCAGGCTCCGCTTTTTGTCTATATTTTTTTCTCAACTGCCGGTGACTGTCCAGTGATATTCGATTTGAGTTCCCTGCTGCATGAAATATATATGCGAATATACGCGAGGTATGGCGAATTATGGCCCGGATATTTGATAAATCATATGGGGATGAGGCAGTAAAATATGTGAGTGGGTTTTCTACCACTGTGGTAAAAGACTGCTGGACCCCCCTTTCCGGTTTTTGCTTTATCAAAGGCTTGCGATTAAAGATCGCTGTAAGCTCGCCTCATAGGCAGTATGGGAATATCAAGCGATCGGCCACATGGGTGCCAATCCTTCTGTTCGTACTTACCTGTGTCTGGGTGAGGGCGTGTGCGAGCTGCGCTCGCTGCTTGGCGGCTGCCTGGACTTCAGGCCTTTATCCCTGTAGTCTATATAGAACTTGGGCTAAAAGGGACGCCCTGTCCATCTGCTTTATTAAGCCATGGATGTTGGGTAGTCCTGTCACCCTCCCCACTAGGAGACCTCCATTTGTTTTTTAAATGTTGACACCGCTATGGATACTTGTATGAAATTATTGTTAATTATGTTTACAGATTAGAATTGGCGGATTTATGGATTCTATAATATCAATTATGTAATATGGATTTAAAATTTTGTATTAAAATAATAAAATATTTATAAATAAAAAAAAATAAGTTGGCCAACAACCTCCCAGCCTTATTGCCATGGTGAAAAAACTTTGCCCTCTGATAGTCACCAAACCATTTTTCCTGTCTCTCCAGGCAGTAATCAAAATTATGTTTAGCAGTTACCCATAGTATTTTGTTGGATTCTGTGGGAGTTTGCAGAATATTTGTGTATGCCTCTCGTACCTGAATAGTGGCCTCTTCATATTTATTCCTCGCCTCTTTTTTTTCCCCTATCGTATGTGACATTATACGACCCCTCAGTACCGCTTTGGCCGCATCTCAGAAAAGAGCATGATTGGTCACGTGTTCTGCATTATCTCTTGAATATTCCCACCACCACCCTCTTACTTTGTCTTTAAATTCCTTGTCATTGGACAAGTGCTGAGGCATTCTCCATATATATTCCTGTCTCCCTGGGAATAGTATCCATGATCTCCATGATCACTGGGGTATGGTCAGAGATTAACAAGTCAGAAATCTCTACCATTTTAACTTTTGTCAACAATCGTGACAAGGTAAAAAAAATAGTCAATCCTCGACCATGACCCCCGAGCATGCGAGAAATGGGTGAACTTGCAGTCCACTGGGTGATGATACCGCCATACATCAAATAATCCGGTGTTCTATAATAGAGGGAGTAAGGTCTGAGTGCGACCCAGATTGTTGATACCCTCAGAGACCCCTCATTTCCTGTCTTCCTGTTCATTATGGACCCTATTAAAATCTCCTACCAGCATTATCATTTGTGAATCCTCCTTCAGAATATCCACCTCCAATTTCTTATAAAAATCTTTCTGAGATGTATTAGGGGCATAGACGTTGTGTATGACCATCTGGCCTGCTGATGAATCCAGACATATACGCATCCACCTCCCTTGATCGTCCGTTGATGTGGACGTGATAACATATTGTAAATGTTTATACAATAGAACAATGACTCCCACCCTTTTACCCACAGAGGGCGACCCTATCACTTGCCCCACCCATAATCTCTGCATCCTCCAATAATCTGCTTCTTCTAGGTGGGTCTCCTGCAGAAATGCAACATCAACCTCAAGTTTTTTAAGATGGCGCAGTACCGCCATGCGTTTAGAAGGGGATTGGAGGCCTTTAACGTTCCATGTGGCACTCTCATATAGTTTTGAAACTATAGATCTCTGCAGGAGAGTCAACCCAGAACAGACAGTAACTGTATCTCACATAAAGCCGCTCAAGCATCATAGCTCACACCAGTCCCAGCTCTGTGTTCACCTTCCCCCCTCCCCCCCACCCTCCCAAACATAACCCGTCAATCAAATCCCACAACATTAACATCCTTAGTGCTAACTTCACTTTTTTCGCACATCTTATAGTGCAGCTGTCGTAACTACAAAAAACTAACTGTCTCATCGACAATCTCATGCTTCGCTTAACCCTCCAGCCCTTATTAATCAATATAACAATTAACTGTACATCATAACATAGTTGAACCATAAGTCCTTTGCCATCTCACGTGTCCCTTCAGGGGTTTCTTGTAAGACTCCACCAACACTTCATGATCACTGCCCTCATCTGGACTCCACCACCTGCTCCATCGACCCCATGGGCCTAGACGCTGATCGTCCTTGTTTCTGTCCAGATCCTCTTCCTCTGATCGACGCTGTAGATCTTTGGAAAGGTGGGGGGGACCATATCCGAGTATAGCGGATCAGACTCCAGTGCCTCAAACGCCTCTCCTGGAGATTGAATGGTGTCAATCGTTCCATCTTGACGGAAAAGTCTCAGCATTGCTGGGTACAATAGGGCGAACTTGACTTTGTTCTTCGCTAGTGAGGAACAGATCTGTGTGAACTCCCTCCTGCGTTTCGCTACGCCAGCGGAGTAGTCGCTGAATAATAACATTTTGTTACCCCGAACCAGTAGGGATTGACTGTTGTGCCTGAATTTCGCAAATATGGCCTCCTTGGCAGCATAGTTCAGGTACTTCACTATCGCCGCTCTAGGACGTGTTTTGTTGGACCGCCCTCCCGCCGACATCAGCGGTCCCAGGCGATGCGCTCTCTCCACTATAAATGTGCCTCTCAGGGCCAGTGCTTGCGGTATCTCCACCTCACAAATGGCTGCTAACTGGCCCGGGGGATCGATTCTGGCAGTCCAATTATTCTTAAGTTGCTCCTTCGGGAGCGATTCTCCAAATCCTCGACCTTCTCCTTTAAATACTCTTGCTGTGCTGTTACAGGTCTATGTTAGCGTCAGGAAGTGGCACAATGACAGTGTGAAGTTAGCAGCAGTATAAGAAGGCCATTGAGTGAAACAATGACAGAGTCTAGAGTTAGTGACAGCAGCAGGAGGCTATAGAGTGGCTCAATGACAGTGAATCTGGTGGTGGCGGCAGAATGAGGAGGCCACAGAGTGGCACAATGAAAGAGTCTGGAGTTGGCAACAGCATCAGGAGGTTACAGAGTGGCTCAATGACAGATTCTGGAGTTGTCGACAGCATGAGGAGGCCATAGAGTGTCACAATGACAGAGTATGTTGGTGGCGGCAGCATGAGGAGGCCACAGAGTGGCACAATGACAGAGTCTGGATAAAAGACTGAGGGCACAGATTGTTGAGAAAGATGCAGATGGAAAGTTATCTGTAGAGCTGTATGACGGTAACCTGCAGATTAATGCAGCCCTCAAAAGCAAGTTGGGTTTGTTGATTCCAAAACCTAAATTAGATTGTGGGGCGGGTTATTAGTCTAAGGCCTTTTAAGCAGCATCAGCAGCAGCATGATGATAAAAATGAGTGGCAAGGTGACATAGTGTGGAGATGGCAGCATGAGGAGGCCACATAGTGGCATAGTGACATAGTGTTGAGATGGCAGCAACAGCAGCAGCATGATACTACAGAGTGGCACAGTGACATAGCGTGGAGATGGCAGCAACAGCAGCAGAATGATAACAAAGAGTGGCAAGGTGACATAGTGTGGAGATGGCAGCAACAGCAGAAGCATGATTCCACAGAGTGGCAAGGTTCCATAGTGTGGGGATCGCAGAAACAGCAGCAGCATGATACCACAGAGTGGCATGGTTTGGTGACATAGTGTGGAGACGGAAGTATCAGGTGGACACAGAGTGGCATGGTGACATGGTGTGGAGATGGATGATCTAATCTGCTGCATCAGGCATCATTGGGTGGAAATCCTTGTCGATCCACGCCTGATTCATCTTGACAAAAGTAAGTCTCTCTACATTTTGGGTGGACAGGCGAGTTCTTCTTGGGGTAACTATAGCCTCGCCGCACTAAACACCAGCTCTGATGCCACACTACTGGCTGGGCAGGACAGCTTTTCCAGAACAAACTCTGCCAGTTGCGGCCACAAATCCAGTTTGGCTGCCCAATAGTCCAGCGGATCTTCAATGTGGGGTAGCAGGGTGCTGTCCAAGTATGCCACCACCTGCTGGCTCAGGTCTTGCTCCAGGTATACCTGCTGCTGGTGAGTGGTTTATTCACTATGCGAGTGAAGAAAGATGCTCATCATGGACTCTAGCCTCAGGCAGCTGCTGATGGAGCTGCTACTGTTCCTGTAACCGCACCCCTCCCCAGCAGCCATGGCAGTGGAATGTGAGCTCAGAGGGCCCCCCCGGTCAGACCTGCGAGAGGATGGACGATGGCGCAGATAGGCAGAGGCCAACTGACTACATAGGATGTCTCTGTAGTGTTCCAGTTTGTCCTCCCTCTCAGTGGGTCTAAAAAAGGCCCCCATTTTGGAACAGTAGCGAGGGTCCAACATGGTGGAGAGCCAGAAGTCGTCCCTCTGTTGAATGATGACAATTCTGCTGTCACTACGCAAACAAGTGAGCATGCAGCGGGACATTTGTGCAAGTGACTATGAGGGATTCCCTGCAACCATCTCCACTGCATACTGCCACGGTATGTCTGGGTCTTCTGTCTCGTCTTCCTCATAGCCCATGCTCCTCCGGCTGCTCCTGCTCCTCCTCTCCTGTCACGGCGGTAGAAAAACCACTCAGTTGGCTACATATTGCCTGTGCTCCAATGTCCTCCTCCCCCTCCTCCTCCTCTTCCAGTTCAGCCCACACAGCGCTCACGTGGCCGTGAGATCTAGGCGCCACGTCTCCAGTCCCCTGATAAGCCATATTCACCAGCATCTGTTCCTGGACATGAAGCAGTGGAATGACTACGTTCATCAAGTAGTCCTGGCGACTGACAAATAACATGGCCTCCTCAAAGTGCCTGAGCAAACGGCAGGTGTCAAGCATGAGCTGCTACTGGCTGACATAGAAGTTACAAAGGGGAGTACTCCTATCTGCTTGGATCATCAAGAATTTGTTGATGGCACAAACATATGGAGGGTGGAATTCCAACGGGTGGAAACGTTGCATATCAGCCTATGTTGAGGGATGCTGTTCTGCCACTGCACCTCAAGGAGGGTGTGCTTTGAGGTGTATGAGTGGCTGAAGTGTATACAAATTTTCCTGGACATTTTTAGGATGTCTTGCATATGGGTGGAAGACTTCAGGAAACGCTTGGCAACCAGATTGAACACGTTTGCCATGCAGGGCGCATGGCTCAGCCTTCCTTGATGCAGCACCAACAACATGTTCTTACCATTGTTGGTCACCATGGTTTCGATTTTCAGTTGTCACAGAGAAAGCCAGCAGTCGATTTCTTTCTGAAGGACACGGAGCAGTTCCTCCCCTGTGTGACTCAGTTCGCCCAGGCAAACCACGTGCAGAACCCCCTGACACCGCCGTGCCCTGCACATTTGGAATGCTGGAGGGGCACTGTGACTTGTCCCTGCAGTGGAGGCTGAGGACATGGTGGAGGATGAGGAGGCAGAGGCGGACATTGTCGCAGGACAAATGGTATGAAAACGTGGAGGCAGAAGCGCGTCACCTGGCCAAGTTGCTGGTGTGGCTGTGCATGAACCACATTCACCCAGTGGGACATGTATTGTCCCTGACCGTAGTTACAGCTCCACACATTGGCACTACCGTGCACTTTGAAAGACACAGACAGGCTCAAGGACTGGTCCACCTTTGGTTCTACAAACTTGCGCAGGGCTGGTACTGCCTTTTGTGAAAAGAAATGATGGCTTGGGACTCTCCACTTCGGCTTGGCACAAGACATCAGTTCTATGAAAGGTGCAGAGTCCACCACTTGGAAAGGGAGGGACTGCAGCACCAGCAACTTGGCCAGGAGCATGTTCAGTTTCTGTACCGTTGGATGTGAGCATGCATACTGCTGTCTCTTGGCAATCGCTTCAGTGATTGATTACTGGCGGAATGACTGATGAGTAGAAGGAAGAGGAGCAGGAGCTTCAGGACCATCAGACAATGGGACAGACAGACAGCTCCTTTCTGCTGAGCCGGTGGAGCCTTGACTGCCTGAAATGGTGGCTGCGGCAGGCTGGACCACCACATCAGAGATACAATTGTCCCAGGCCACTTTATGGTGTCGCTGCATATGTTGTCGCAGTGCAGTGGGGCCAACATTGGCCCACTGGCCACGCCACACCTTCTGCCCACAAATTCAACATATGGCCATGTTCACCTCCTCTGAAATTTTGACTAAAAACTGCCACACCGCCGAGTAGCTTATTTTCCCCCCAACACTCTACACTGACTGAGTACTGCTGCTTGCGTGAACAAGTGCATCACTCCTTTCCGGGCAGCTAGGCTGCTGCGAAGCTGGTGGTCTAACCAGGGCCCATTTGGCTGCTAACCTTCCACTACTGCCACCCTGCTGAATCCCAGCCATGCTATCATGTTGCTGGCTCAGCCGCTGCCTCGTGGGCAAGCTGCCACCCTCTTCTCCCGATGATGATGAAGCTCCTTCTTCACCCGGCTCCCAAGTGCGATTGGCTTCATCATCATCGAGTAGTGTCTGCAAGTCACTGGTGTCCTCCTCAACGCTCTCTGGGTCAGGAGCCTGACCACTCGCAACACCACCTCCCATGCTACTATCCTCATCACTACATGCCCGTCTAGCGAAGGAAGTGGCGTATGTCTCCTCCTGGGCATTAGCTGCAGACTATCCTCGAGGAGCTCATCCTCGTTGAATAGTAGAGCTGAGCCAACATCAGATAGTACTTCTGTGGCTGAGGGAACAGCAAAGAACAGAGGCAGTTTGGGGAAAGGTGAGAGCACAGGGGCTTATCCCCGGCATGCCAACTATGAGTTGTGTCTGACGAACCCCCCAACTGTTGGCTGGCGGTGTCCGATGTCACTTTGGATGAACTGGATGACCAATTTAACCAATCAATAACCGCTGGGTTGTTGGTCAAGACACGACCAGTAGATGAACTTGGAGCTCAGGCCTCTCGCTGTGACTCCTGCTGCCACGGCCCCTTAATCTTCTGCAACCTCTGCCTGCACCAGAAACATTTGTAGTGTCTCACTAGGTAAATGTGGGCACTACACAAGGGTAGATTGGGCCACATTGTTCCCCACCTTTTGTGGATCAGGGTCATTGTATTTTATATGGTATTTTTAATGTGTATTTTCCATGTCATCGCCTGTATCAGTCCTGTTAGGGGTAGTTCCTCCTCCTAGGCAGTAGAGGGAGCTAGGCGACCCCTAGTATATATAGTTGGGCCCAGACAGGAAAGGGTCAGTGCAGTACAGTCCAGGAGGCTAGTTAGTGCAGTCTAGCCTGCCTGAGTTTCCTGAGCAAAATAAGCTCAGAAGTTGCATCCAGGGGAAGAGTTTGCCTCCTGAAGTTCCTATAAAAGCACAGTGCAGAGCCAAGTTTATTTACAGCCAAACAGAGAGCTGAAGGGCAGAAGGATAATCTACAGCAAGGAGACATATACCAGAGGAAGGTTTCCCTACCCAACGATAAAGCCATCAATAGGGCATACGGGCCTTTGAGAAAGCCAGACAGGAACTGAGGAAAAATACAGACTGATCTGTAAGTGTTATTCCCTCTGAGTATCTTGCAAGGACTTTGCCTGCCGTTTTATATAAAGCCTGCCTGTTACAACCTTTTACATGTGGAACTGACTAAAGACTGTAAATAGTTGAACTGTTCAGTAAAAGGAAGTTCTGGTTCACTACAACTTGTGTTCCTCAATTATTACTACAATAAATCAGTGTGCCACCGTTACCATCACTGGCGTCACAAACTTAAAGGGATCTTGCCGTCGGCACAAAAACCTGCAACACCCAGGGCACCTCACCTACCACTCGGCCTGGTCCCTATACATAGAGAGTTCCCCAGAGGTTCTATGTGCCAGCCTCTCCATCACTGCTGTACGCCTGCCCAGGGTATATAAAAATAACTGTGAGTACCAAAAACCCCCTCGGTTAGTAACTACCCCTGTGACCTCACCATCGCTCACCCTGCAGGGCTGCGTACTGCACATTTATGCCTCTGCCACTCCTCTGTGCATGTCCTAGCACTTCTCTGCCTGACATACTTTTAGTTGAACTAAAATAATTAAAAGCAAATTAAAACAACCCTAAGAACCCAGAATATATTTCTCTTTTTGGACAGAAATAGTCCACTAACCACTTTTAGCACAAATACAAGTAATCAGGAACTGCCTATATATTTCTTGTATTCGACTGAAGAAGGTCAATAAATGATTTTAGCGTAAATAACATGAAAAGTTAACTGCATATATTTTTCGCATTGGTTTCTTACATATGGCAATAAACGCTTTTAGCGCAAATAACGCCAAATGTGAACTGAGTATATTTTTCTCTTATTGTACTGAACTTGCAATAAATGGTTTGAACGCAAATAACACCAAATGTCAACTGTGTGTATGAAATAATTGCAAAAGTGACCTGAGTAAATATATTTCTTGTTGAACTGAAATAGGCCACTATACACTTTCACCAGAAATTACTGCAACAGTGTAGTGGGTATATATTTTTCTTGTATTACTAATATAAGGCCACTATACGCTTTCATCAGAAATAACTGCAATAGTGCAGTGGGTGTGTATTTTTCTTGTATTAATGAAATACGGCCTTATACTCTTTCACTAGAACTTTTTCTTTTATTACTGATATAAGGCCACTACAGGGAGTGCAGAATTATTAGGCAAATGAGTATTTTGACCACATCATCCTCTTTATGCATGTTGTCTTACTCCAAGCTGTATAGGCTCGAAAGCCTACTACCAATTAAGTATATTAGGTGATGTGCATCTCTGTAATGAGAAGGGGTGTGGTCTAATGACATCAACACCCTATATCAGGTGGGCATAATTATTAGGCAACTTCCTTTCCTTTGGCAAAATGGGTCAAAAGAAGGACTTGACAGGCTCAGAAAAGTCAAAAATAGTGAGATATCTTGCAGAGGGATGCAGCACTCTTAAAATTGCAAAGCTTCTGAAGCGTAATCATCGAACAATCAAGCGTTTCATTCAAAATAGTCAACAGGGTCGCAAGAAGCGTGTGGAAAAACCAAGGCGCAAAATAACTGCCCATGAACTGAGAAAAGTCAAGCGTGCAGCTGCCAAGATGCCACTTGCCACCAGTTTGGCCATATTTCAGAGCTGCAACATCACTGGAGTGCCCAAAAGCACAAGGTGTGCAATAATCAGAGACATGTCCAAGGTAAGAAAGGCTGAAAGACGACCACCACTGAACAAGACACACAAGCTGAAACGTCAAGACTGGGCCAAGAAATATCTCAAGACTGATTTTTCTAAGGTTTTATGGACTGATGAAATGAGAGTGAGTCTTGATGGGCCAGATGGATGGGCCCGTGGCTGGATTGGTAAAGGGCAGAGAGCACCAGTCCGACTCAGACGCCAGCAAGGTGGAGGTGGAGTACTGGTTTCGGCTGGTATCATCAAAGATGAGCTTGTGGGGCCTTTTCGGGTTGAGGATGGAGTCAAGCTCAACTCCCAGTCCTACTGCCAGTTTCTGGAAGACACCTTCTTCAAGCAGTGGTACAGGAAGAAGTCTGCATCCTTCAAGAAAAACATGATTTTCATGCAGGACAATGCTCCATCACACGCGTCCAAGTACTCCACAGCGTGGCTGGCAAGAAAGGGTATAAAAGAAGAAAATCTAATGACATGGCCTCCTTGTTCACCTGATCTGAACCCCATTGAGAACCTGTGGTCCATCATCAAATGTGAGATTTACAAGGAGGGAAAACAGTACACCTCTCTGAACAGCGTCTGGGAGGCTGTGGTTGCTTCTGCACGCAATGTTGATGGTGAACAGATCAAAACACTGACAGAATCCATGGATGGCAGGCTTTTGAGTGTCCTTGCAAAGAAAGGCTATATTGGTCACTGATTTGTTTTTGTTTTGTTTTTGAATGTCAGAAATGTATATTTGTGAATGTTGAGATGTTATATTGGTTTCACTGGTAAAAATAAATAATTGAAATGGGTATATATTTGTTTTTTGTTAAGTTGCCTAATAATTATGCACAGTAATAGTCACCTGCACACACAGATATCCCCCTAAAATAGCTAAAACTAAAAACAAACTAAAAACTACTTCCAAAAATATTCAGCTTTGATATAAATGAGTTTTTTGGGTTCATTGAGAACATGGTTGTTGTTCAATAATAAAATGAATCCTCAAAAATACAACTTGCCTAATAATTCTGCACTCCCTGTATACGCTTTCATCAGAAATAACTGCAACAGTGTAGTGGGTATATATTTTTCTTGGATTACTGATATAAGGCCACTATATGCTTTCATCAGAAATAACTGCAACAGTGCAGTGGGTATATATTTCTCTTTTCTTAATGAAATACTCTCCTATACGCTTTAACCAAAATAAGTGCAACAGTGCAGTGGGTATATATTTTTCTTGTATTGCTGAAATACGGCCTTATACTATTTCACCAGAAATTACTGCAACAGTGCAGTGGGTATATATTTTTCTTGTATTACTGAAATAGGGCCACTATACGCTTTCTCCAGAAAAAACTGCAGAAGTTACCTGAGAAAATATATTTCTGGTTGGACTGAAATAGGCCACTATACGCTTTCACCAGAAATAACTGCAACAGTGCAGTGCGTATCTATTTTTCTTTGTTTACTGAAATACGTCCCTATACTCTTTCAACAGAAATAACTGCAGAAGTGACTTGAAAATGTCTTTTTTGTGTTGGACTAAAATAGTCCACTATACGCATTCACCAGCCATGCGTATATATATATATATATAGACGGTGAAAAATCAGAGCAGCACTCCTGATGGTAAATGTATGGGTGCCCGCGGTGAACACACCTTACCAAGGTGTAAATTTAGAATGAATGAAAGACACCGCAGCACTCCGTTTGGTGAAAAAAGTGGGACCCTTTATTCACCTGTGCGACGTTTCGGTCCGCTCACTGGGACCATTCTCAAGCAATGGTCCCAGTGAGCGGACCGAAACGTCGCACAGGTGAATAAAGGGTCCCACTTTTTTCACCAAACGGAGTGCTGCGGTGTCTTTCATTCATTCTATATATATATATATATATATATATATATATATATATATATATAGATATATATATCTATATATATATATACAAAGGGAAAAATGGCGGCACTGGCTGCACTAGGAAAAAAACGGGTGCACGTTCCTGGGGAATCGACCTCTCACCCCAACCAATATATCCAGAAAAAGGACGGCACTCCAGCAGGATGAAAGTGAAAAACTTCTTTTAATTGACCATACGGTGCAACGTTTCGGCTCAACTGAGCCTTTCTCAAGCTTGAGAAAGGCTCAGTTGAGCCGAAACGTTGCACCGTATGGTCGATTAAAAGAAGTTTTTCACTTTCATCCTGCTGGAGTGCCGTCCATTTTCTGGATATATATATATATATATATATATATAATAGAAAAGATGGGCAGCACTCCAAATAGTAAAAATGAAAAAATCTTTATTTATCCCAGTGGGACATGCGACGTTTCATAAATAAAGATTTTTTCATTTTTACTATTTGGAGTGCTGTCCATCTTTTCTATTTTGTATTTTTGGATTGGCCTTAACCACCTCAGGACCGCCGTACGCAGGATTGCGTCCTGGCGGCGGTCCTGCTCTTCTGGGTGGACGCATATACGCTTCCTCCCGCGAGAGCCGAGATTTCCTGTGAACGCGCGCGCACAGGCGCGCGCGCTCACAGGAACGGAAGGTAAGCGAGTGGATCTCCAGCATGCCAGCGGCGATTGTTCGCTGGCAGGCTGGAGATCCGAATTTTTTAACCCCTAACAGGTATATTAGACGCTGTTTTCATAACAGCGTCTAATATACCTCCTACCTGGTCCTCTGGTGGTCCCTTTTGTTAGGATCGACCACCAGAGGACTCAGGTAGGTCAGTACAGTCGCACCCAACACCACACTACACTACACCCCCCCCCCGTCACTTATTAACCCCTTATAAACCCCCGATCACCCATGATCACCCCATATAAACTCCCTGATCACCCCCCTGTCATTGATCACCGCCCTGTCATTGATCACCCCCCTGTCAGGCTCCGTTCAGACGTCCGTATGATTTTTACGGATCCACGGATACATGGATCGGATCCGCAAAAAGCATACGGACGTCTGAATGGAGCCTTACAGGGGGGTGATCAATGACAGGCGGGTGATCACCCATATACACTCCCTGATCACCCCCTGTCATTGATCACCCCCCTGTCACTGATCACCCCCCCTGTAAGGCTCCATTCAGACATCCGCATGATTTTTACGGATCCATGGATACATGGATCGGATCCGCAAAACACATGCGGACGTCTGAATGGAGGGTGATCAATGACAGGCGGGTGATCACCCATATACACTCCCTGATCACCCCCTGTCATTGATAACCCCCCTGTAAGGCTCCATTCAGACGTCCGCATGCGTTCTGTGGATCCGATCCATGGATCCGTAAAAAATCATGCGGATGTCTGAATGGAGCCTTACAGGGGGGGTGATCAGTGACAGGGGGGTGATCACCCTGATTACCCTGATCACCCCCTGTCATTGATAACCCCCCTGTAAGGCTCCATTCAGACGTCCGCATGCGTTCTGTGGATCCGATCCATGTATCCATGGATCCGTAAAAAATCATGCGGATGTCTGAATGGAGCCTTACAGGGGGGGTGATCAGTGACAGGGGGGTGATCACCCTGATTACCCTGATCACCCCCTGTCATTGATAACCCCCCTGTAAGGCTCCATTCAGACGTCCGCATGCGTTTTGTGGATCCGATCCATGTATCCATGGATCCGTAAAAAATCATGCGGATGTCTGAATGGAGCCTTACAGGGGGGTGATCAGTGACAGGGGGGTGATCACCCTGATTACCCTGATCACCCCCTGTCATTGATAACCCCCCTGTAAGGCTCCATTCAGACGTCCGCATGCGTTCTGTGGATCCGATCCATGTATCCATGGATCCGTAAAAAATCATGCGGATGTCTGAATGGAGCCTTACAGGGGGGGTGATCAGTGACAGGGGGGTGATCACCCTGATTACCCTGATCACCCCCTGTCATTGATAACCCCCCTGTAAGGCTCCATTCAGACGTCCGCATGCGTTCTGTGGATCCGATCCATGTATCCATGGATCCGTAAAAAATCATGCGGATGTCTGAATGGAGCCTTACAGGGGGGGTGATCAGTGACAGGGGGGTGATCACCCTGATTACCCTGATCACCCCCTGTCATTGATAACCCCCCTGTAAGGCTCCATTCAGACGTCCGCATGCGTTCTGTGGATCCAATCCATGGATCCGTAAAAAATCATGCGGATGTCTGAATGGAGCCTTACAGGGGGGGTGATCAATGACAGGGGGGTGATCAGGGAGTCTATATGGGTGATCACCCCCCTGTCATTGATCACCCCCCTGTCATTGATCACCCCCCCCCCCCCCTGGTAAGGCTCCATTCAGACATTTTTTTTTGGCACAAGTTAGCGGAAATTTTTTGTTTGTTTTTGTTTTTTCTTACAAAGTCTCATATTCTACTAACTTGTGTCAAAAAATAAAATCTCCCATGAACTCGCCATACCCCTCACGGAATCCAAATGCGTAAACATTTTTAGACATTTATATTCCAGACTTCTTCTCACGCTTTAGGGCCCCTAAAAAGCCAGGGCAGTATAAATACCCCACATGTGACCCCATTTCGGAAAGAAGACACCCCAAGGTATTCCGTGAGGGGCATATTGAGTCCATGAAAGATTGAAATTTTTGTCCTAAGTTAGCGGAAAGTGAGACTTTGTGAGAAAAAAACAACAAAAAAAATCAATATCCGCTAACTTATGCAAAAAAAAAAAAAATTCTAGGAACTCGCCATGCCCCTCATTGAATACCTTGGGGTGTCTTCTTTCCAAAGTGGGGTCACATGTGGGGTATTTATACTGCCCTGGCTTTTTAGGGGCCCGAAAGTGTGAGAAGAAGTCTGGGATCCAAATGTCTAAAAATGCCCTCCTAAAAGGAATTTGGGCCCCTTTGCCCACCTTGGCTGCAAAAAAGTGTCACACATGTGGTATCGCCGTACTCAGGAGAAGTTGGGGAATGTGTTTTGGGGTGTCATTTTACATATACCCATGCTGGGTGAGAAAAATATCTTGGTCAAATGCCAACTTTGTATAAAAAAATGGGAAAAGTTGTCTTTTGCCAAGATATTTCTCTCACCCAGCATGGGTATATGTAAAATGACCCCCCAAAACACATTACCCAACTTCTCCTGAGTACGGCGATACCACATGTGTGACACTTTTTTGCAGCCAAGGTGGGCAAAGGGGCACCTTTCGGATTTCGCAGGCCATTTTTTACACATTTTGATTGCAAGGTACTTCTTACACATTTGGGCCCCTAAATTGCCAGGGCAGTATAACTACGCCACAAGTGACCCCATTTTGGAAAGAAGACACCCCAAGGTATTCCGTGAGGGGCACGGCGAGTTCCTAGAATTTTTTATTTTTTGTCACAAGTTAGCGGAAAATGATGATTTTTCTTTTTTTTTCTTTTTTCCTTACAAAGTCTCATATTCCACTAACTTGCGACAAAAAATAAAAAATTCTAGGAACTCAGCCATGCCCCTCACAGAATACCTTGGGGTGTCTTCTTTCCAAAATGGGGTCACTTGTGGGGTAGTTATACTGCCCTGGCAATTTAGGGGCCCAAATGTGTGAGAAGAACTTTGCAATCAAAATGTGTAAAAAATGACCGGTGAAATCCAAAAGGTGCACTTTGGAATATGTGCCCCTTTGCCCACCTTGGCAGCAAAAAAGTGTGACACATCTGGTATCGCCGTACTCAGGAGAAGTTGGGGAATGTGTTTTGGGGTGTCATTTTACATATACCCATGCTGGGTGAGAAAAATATCTTGGTCAAATGCCAACTTTGTATAAAAAAATGGGAAAAGTTGTCTTTTGCCAAGATATTTCTCTCACCCAGCATGGGTATATGTAAAATGACACCCCAAAACACATTCCCCAACTTCTCCTGAGTACGGCGATACCAGATGTGTGACACTTTTATGCTGCCAAGGTGGGCAAAGGGGCACATATTCCAAAGTGCACCTTTCGGATTTCACCGGTAATTTTTTACAGATTTTGATTGCAAAGTACTTCTCACACATATGGGCCCCTAAATTGCCAGGGCAGTATAACTACGCCACAAGTGACCCCATTTTGGAAAGAAGACACCCCAAGGTATTCCGTGAGGGGCATGGCGAGTTCCTCGAATTTTTTATTTTTTGTCGCAAGTTAGTGGAATATGAGACTTTGTAAGGAAAAAAGAGAAAAAAAGAAAAATCATCATTTTCCGCTAACTTGTGACAAAAAATAAAAAATTCTAGGAACTCGCCGTGCCCCTCACGGAATACCTTGGGGTGTCTTCTTTCCAAAATGGGGTCACTTGTGGCGTAGTTATACTGCCCTGGCAATTTAGGGGCCCAAATGTGTGAGAAGTACCTTGCAATCAAAATGTGTAAAAAATGGCCTGCAAAATCTGAAAGGTGCACTTTGGAATATGTGCCCCTTTGCCCACCTTGGCAGCAAAAAAGTGTGACACATCTGGTATCGCCGTACTCGGGAGAAGTTGGGGAATGTGTTTTGGGGTGTCATTTTACATATACCCATGCTGGGTGAGAGAAATATCTTGGCAAAAGACAACTTTTCCCATTTTTTTATACAAAGTTGGCATTTGACCAAGATATTTTTCTCACCCAGCATGGGTATATGTAAAATGACACCCCAAAACACATTCCCCAACTTCTCCTGAGTACGGCGATACCAGATGTGTCACACTTTTTTGCTGCCAAGGTGGGCAAAGGGGCACATATTCCAAAGTGCACCTTTTGGATTTCACCGGTCATTTTTTACACATTTTGATTGCAAACTTCTTCTCACACATCTGGGCCCCTAAATTGCCAGGGCAGTATAACTACACCACAAGTGACCCCATTTTGGAAAGAAGACACCCCAAGGTATTCTGTGAGGGGCATGGTGAGTTCCTAGAATTTTTTATTTTTTGTCGCAAGTTAGTGGAATATGAGACTTTGTAAGAAAAAATAAAAAAAATAAAATCATCATCATTTTCCGCTAACTTGTGACAAAAAATAAAAAGTTCTATGAACTCACTATGCCCATCAGCGAATACCTTAGGGTGTCTACTTTCCGAAATGGGGTCATTTGTGGGGGTTTTCTACTGTTTGGGCATTGTAGAACCTCAGGAATCATGACAGGTGCTCAGAAAGTCAGAGCTGTTTCAAAAAGCGGAAATTCACATTTTTGTACCATAGTTTGTAAATGCTATAACTTTTACCCAAACCATTTTTTTTTTGCCCAAACATTTTTTTTTTATCAAAGACATGTAGAACAATAAATTTGGCGAAAAATTTATATATGGATGTCGTTTTTTTTGCAAAATTTTTCAGCTGAAAGTGAAAAATGTCATTTTTTTGCAAAAAAATCGTTACATTTTGATTAATAACAAAAAAAGTAAAAATGCCAGCAGCAATAAAATACCACCCAATGAAAGCTCTATTAGTGAGAAGAAAAGGAGGTAAAATTCATTTGGGTGGTAAGTTGCATGACCGAGCAATAAACGGTGAAAGTAGTGTAGTGCCGAAGTGTAAAAAGTGGCCTGGTCATGAAGGGGGTTTCACCTAGCGGGGCTGAAGTGGTTAATCCGCATTGGGCTGCTGCACCCACCAGCTTGCATCAGGGACGGTGCTGCCACTGTCTTTTCTTTTATATATATATATATATATATATATATATGTATATATATATATATATTTTTTTTTTTTATATATATAAAATAAGCCCATATACTCTTTTACCAGAAATTAATGCAACCTTGCTGTGCATTCAAATGTTTAGTGTATTACTGAAATGCCGGCCTATAGTCTTTCACCAGAAATGATTGGAAATGATTTTAGCGTAAATAACAACAAAAGTGACCTGCGTATATATTTATTGTATTGAAATAGGCCACTAAATGATATCAGCGCAGTTAACTGCAAAAGTGACCTGCATATATATTTATATTTTTCGACAGATAAAAGCCACTAAAGGCTTTTCACATAGCACTTGCACCACAATAACTAATTGCTGGAATGACAGAGAGGTATTATGAGACTATCTGGATCCCCATTTAATGTTTCCCTTCACTTAAAAATCTATTGTTTTCACAATGAGGATTTTCCTATGACTCTCCCTAGCATCTGCACATGTCTCTCCCTGACTGTGAAATGACTCCTCTCACTGTTGTTTCTCTGCACTTGTAAATCACTGGTTTTCACAATGAGGAAGTTCTGATGACTCTCCCTACCAGCATCTGCACATGTTTCTCCCTGCCTATGAAATGATTCCTCTAACTATCCTTTCACTTCACTAGTAAATTGCTTCTTTCCTTTTTTTTTTTTTTTTTTTTTTTTTTTAATTAGTTTTTTTTTCACTCTCCCTAGCGCCCTGCATACACCTCTGTCCCTGACCAATGTACGATGATGAATGGCAGCATCTAAGATGGCTGCCGTATTTATAGGTTGTGACATCATCGGGCTGGCTGGCTGCCGATTGGCTGCATGCATGGCATTATAGGTCATCCAGCCTTCCCAAAGCTCCTTGACACATGTCCTCACACGTGTAGCCACCATTTTAGACGCCATTTTTGCCACTCGCCATTGTAGGAAATAATGTGATTCGTTACCACGAAGCGTGAGGAAATTCGCATTCATTCATAATCAACAACAACAACAAAACATTTGCAAAGCGCTTTTCTCCCATAGGACTCAAAGCGCATAAGCTTGTCTCAGATCAGTACATAGTGATATGTACAGAGGGAAAAATTATGTGATCGTAAATGCCAGGCTAAACAGGTGGCTTTTCAGTTTTATGCAAGCTCAGTGCGCCAGCACTGAATCTGAGCTTTTGGGACATTGCAAATCACCATTTTTTGGGGGCAAACTACAACATCTGGATTAGTCAGTGTGCAATTTAAGCTAGAAATACACCCATCATTTTCTGGGGTTTGAAAAACACACATTTTTTTTTCTCCAAAAAACGGTATTTTCCAGATCTGCAAGTGTTAAATTCAAGTTTAATTTATACAGCTTTCATATTCTGTTACCCAAAAAAAAAAACTTTTTGGGCAATCTACAACATCTGGATTAGTCAGTGTGCAATTTAAGCTAGAAATACACCCATCATTTTCTGGGGTTTTCAAAACACACGTTTTTGACAAAAAACACAATTTTCAGGCCTTGCAGCATCAGCATGTGTGAAATTACAGGCTTATATACTGCTGTCAAATTCAGCTGTTAAACAAACACTCGTTTGGGCACAAAAAAAATAGTTAGCAGCCTTTGATGCAGATGTCATTGTGAGATACACCCTTAATAAATGTGGGTTCAATTTTAAATACCGCCATTTGGTGCATCAATGTTACATTCAGGCCTACACTGGTTCAGGCCGTGTGAGATACACCCTCTACATACAGGGGTTTGCTTCAGGGATTTGAAATACAGCCATTTTGGGAAAATAAATATTTAATTCAGGCCTACACTGGTTCAGGCCCTGTGAGATACTCCCTCTACATACAGGGGTTTGATTCAGGGATTTGAAATACAGCCATTTGAAATACAGACATTTTGGGCAAAGAAATATTTACTTCAGGCCTACACTAGTTCAGACCATGTGAGATACCCCCTCTACATACAGGGGTTTGATTCAGGGATTTGAAATACAGCCATTTGAAATACAGCCATTTTGGGCAAAGAAATATTTGCTTCAGGCCTACACTGGTTCAGACCGTGTGAGATACCCCCTCTACATACAGGGGTTTGAATCAGGGAATTGAAATACAGCCATTTGAAATACAGCCATTTTGGGCAAAGAAATATTTACTTTAGGCCTATACTGGTTCAGACCGTGTGAGATAACCCCTCTACATACAGCGGTTTGATTCAAGGGTTTGAAACACAGCCATTTGAAATGCAGGCATTTTAGCCAAATAAATATTTACTTCAGGCCTATACTGGTTCAGACTGTGTGAGATACCCCCTCTACCTAGAGGGGTTTGATTCAGGGATTTGAAATACAGCCATTTGAAATACAGCCATTTTGGGCAAAGAAATATTTACTTCAGGCCCACACTGGTTCAGACCGTGTGAGATACCCCCTCTACATACAGGGGTTTGAATCAGCCATTTAAAATACAGCCATTTGAAATACAGCCATTTTGTGCAAAGAAATATTTAATTTAGGCCTACACTGGTTCAGGCCTTGTAAGATACTCCCTCTACATACAGAAGTTTGATTAAGGGATTTGAAATACAGCCATTTTGGGCAAATAAATATTTAATTCAGGCTTACACTGGTTCAGGCCGTGTGAGATACTCCCTCTACATACAGGGGTTTGATTCAGGAATTTGAAATACAGCCATTTGAGATACAGCCATTTTGCTCAAAGAAATGTGTACTTAAGGTCTACACTGGTTCAGACCATGTGAGATAACCTTTCTTTTTCTTTTTCAAATTCTTTTTATTAATTTTCAGTAAAGTGATTACATACATAATGGCAAGACAAAAAACTGCAGACTACTGTCTAAAGGCGACTAGAGGCAGTTATTCTGGAAAACATTATTCAAAAGGTGGTCTGTGACTTATACATACATTTAAAAAACAAAGTATAAGACAGAGTAGGTTTTGCTCAATTGACGTTGAGTATTATGAAGAAAGGGTGGACTTGGTTCACATCAAGTAAGCAAAGACTACCTAGTCCCGGCTCTATGAGTACTCCCATTCTGAGCTAGAGAACCATCCTCAAGCCTAGGTAATGTTGTTCAAAGGCTCAGGCGGGGAGCGAGAGGTCGGGGGTAGGAGACAGGTCGTGAGAACTTATTAGTTTACATAGTCGTGTTCCAGAGATGGAAATGAATTAGTACCTGTGAGGAGTAGGAAACATAAACAAACTAAAACCATAGGGTATAAACCGAGGGAAAGAGGGGGAGGGGATAGGGGGGTAGGGGAGATGTTCCGTTCTGGTTAATATCGTGCTACGACATGACTTGTGTTTGGTGTCGAAAGGAGTTAGGGGATACTGTGTTTTATTTTAAACTCCAGGAGTATCAGCAATCTCTATGTCAGAACTAGATGGGCCTGTTAGTGTGTGGTTATTTGAAGAGAACCATTTCGTCCATGGAGACCACATTTTTTTGTATTTACTGTGGATTCTGAGTTCCCAATATGATAGTTCTTCTAGCCTGGAGATGGAGGCTACTTTGTTTGACCAGCAAGTGCTGGACAGGGGTCCTTTAGTTTTCCAATTGGAGGCTATAAGTAACCTTGCTGCCGCCAAAAGGACTCTTACCAGTTTCTTATCAGGTGAGGTCAGGTGGTGTGGGAGAATATTTAAAAGTGCGATTTCTGGACTGATGGAAATCTTCGATTTCTCTTTCTCTATAATGGCGTTAATGTTATTAAAGATCTGGGACCAGAATGTTTTTATCTGTGGACATGTCCACCAAATGTGTAAGAAGGTGCCTCTGTCCTTAAGACATCTCCAGCATTTGTCCGATGTGTTGCTATACATCTGGCTTAATCTGACTGGTGTGAGATACCATCTAGAAATTACTTTATAGGTATTTTCCTGGATGTTAGAGCATCTTGAGGACCATTTTGGTGACATTAATATCCATTTAATGTCTTCTTTTGTGAATTTAATATTTAGGTCCCTTTCCCACTCTCTCAGGAAATATAGCGAGCTCGGTGTTTCATTTAGTAGGAGTTGTTGGCTTATATTATGGATAGGTTTCTTGGGTGTCTGTGATTGTGAGATCAGTTTCTCAAACCAGTTTGTTGGTCTGGGTTCATAGCTTTCTTTAACACCTTAGATATAAGATTGTGCTGTAGGCTGTTTAGAAGCGGGGTCTTAAGCCTTTCTCTCATTGCAAATAGGTCTGGGATGCTTCCGTTCACTTCCAAAAGGTCTGCAGGTGGGGTAGTGTCGTGTTGAATTTGTGTTGGGAGGGTTTTAAAACCTTCACCGGTAGAGAGAAGGCAATCTCCTAGACTTAGCAGGTGGGATGGGTATTTTGAGCAACTTTCTCTTATAGGTTTTATGTTCCACACGGACATCGTTGCGTTGACTAAAATGTTTTCCTTTTTTGTGACAGGGGCTAATTGAGGGTCCGAGAATACTAAACTTCTTAGAGGGTAGCCAGTTATCTCTTCTTCTAATTTAATCCACATTTTATGTTGGGGGCGTCTCACCCAGTCGATAATACGGCAGAGGTGAATCGTTTTGACATATCTATCTAATGAAGGGAAGCCTATACCTCCTTTTGTGAAGGGTAGTTGAAGAATTTTATGAGAAATCCTTGGTTTTAAGTTGCCCCATATGTATTTAGAGCAGCTTTTCCTAAAGGACTCAAGAAAATTTTTGGGGAGTTTAATTGGCAAAATCTGCATTAGGTAAGTGAGTTTAGGGAGTATTAAGGAATTAAACATGTTTTTGCGTCCTAGCCATGATATAAAGGTAGGGGTCCATGAACTCAATAAATTTGGGATGGAGTCTAGTAGTGGTATGAAGTTCAATTTGTATAGTTTACTAAGGTCTGGCGGGATTTCTACACCTAAAAATTTCAGGGAGTTTCTGGTTCACTGAAAGGCGGAATTGTTTTCCAGGTGTTTAAGTGCTTTATTGGAGTAATGTGCACCCATTGCCTGTGACTTGGAGATATTAATTTTGAAGTTGGATATCTCACCAAACCTCTCAAAGGTATTGATGATATGGTGAAAGGCTAGCTTAGGGTTTGAGATGACCAGGAGTAGGTCGTCTGCGTATGACGCTTGTTTAATCTCCAAATCACCGCATTTTATGCCATTAATCTCAGGATTCTGCCTGATAGATTGTAGTAGAGGTTCTATTGATAGTTTGAATAGAATAGGTGAGAGTGGACATCCCTGTCTGGTGCCGTTACTGATATGTACTGCCCGGGACAGAACGTCATTAGCCCTTATGTATGCAGACGGAGAGGCATACATTGAAAAAATTGCTTTGACAAAGGAGTCTGGAAAGCCAAACACCTTTAAAGAGTTTGTGATAAAGGGCCAGGCCACTCTATCAAAGGCTTTTTCTGCATCTGTCCCGAGCAGTACAATCGGTGTTTTACGACATTTGGCAAGAACCATTGCATTGATAATCTTATACATACTATCTTTCCCTTCTCTGCCTGGGACAAATCCAGATTGGTCTGGATGAATTAAGTTTTGTAGTAAAGGTTTTATTCTAGATGACAGAATCTTTGCGTAGATTTTCAGATCAAGATTTAATAACGAGATGGGCCTATAGCTTGAGCAGAGGGATGGATCTTTTGATGGTTTTGGGATCAATGTAATATGGGCGCTTAGAGTTTGGGGGGTAAAGGGGGTTCCCTTTTTCAATGCTGAGTTATATACTTGGGCCATTTGAGGGGCTAATGTTTCTCTAAAAGTTGTGTAATATATTGCCGGGAGTCCGTCTGGACCTGGCGATTTCCCTTTGGCAATTGATTTCAGGGTTTCCATGACCTCTTCCTCCGAAATTGTGTCACACAATTTGCTTGCTTGTTCAGCGCTGATAGTTGGAAGATTCAGTTTTTGGAGAAATTCTAAAGAAAGTGCATTCTTTTTGTTTATAATTTCCTCCGAATCCATTGAATTAATGTTATAAAGATCCGAGTAGAAGTCATGGAAGGCCTGAGCTATTTGGTTATCATCTCTGAGCATTTGATTATTATTTGTCTTGATAGACGGGATTCTAGATTTACGTTTGCGTTGACGTAGTAAAGCTAACATGAATTTGGTTGGCCTGTTGCCATGAGCAAAGAATTTTTGTTTTAAAGCCATATATAGTTTGGCAGATTGTGCATTGAGGTGGTTTTTCAATTCTTCTCTGGCTATATTAAGCTTATCTAGTATGTCTCTTTTTTTTAGGCGTTTATGGGAACATTCTAGATTTGATATCTTAGTGAGGATTTCATCATTTTTTTTTTTGTCTTATTTTTTTTAAATTGGATGCAAGTGAAATGAATTCACCTCTGATTACTGCTTTATGAGCCTCCCAAACAAATTGTGGGGGGGTTTCCTCGTGATTGTTGTGTAGAAAATATTCTTTGAGCTTCTTATTTATGGTCAGGTGAACCTCCGTTGAACTAAGTAGTGTTTCATTCAAACGCCAGCTAAAATATTTTGGGGATGTGTTTAAAGGTTTGAACGTGAGGAGGACAGGTGCATGATCTGAGTGTATGAGGGGGCCTATTTCAACTTCAAGACATTGTTGTAAATTGATATTGGGGAGGAAAATATAATCTAATCTTTGGTAAGAGTTATGGGGGGCCGAGTAATGTGTGAAGTCTTTTTCCTTTGGATTAAGTGCTCTCCACACATCCACCAAAGAGCTGGTGTGTATGGCTCTCTTTATGGCATTTAAGGCTTTGTTTGGGACTGCTGATTTTCCTGTCGAGGAGTCAATTCGAGGATTTAAGGTAAGGTTAAAGTCTCCTGCTAATATTACAGTTCCTTCTCTAAAGGACTCGAATTCTAGCCAAAATTTGTCCAGCCATAATTTTTGGGCTGAATTAGGAGCATAAATGTTTGCTAAAGTATATAAATGGGAGTTAATTTTACCTTTAACCATTATAAATCTTCCTTCTGTATCAGTCACAGTGTTGATGTGTGTGAAGTCTGTGTTCCTGTGGATCCCTATACTTGTGCCCGATTTGTTGGATGAGGCCGATGCATTGTGAAACCAAAGGTTATATTTGGTTCTTGATAATTCTGGGATTTTCTCATGTTTAAAATGGGTTTCTTGTAGAAATATTATATTGGCCTTTTCTTTGTTGAGTTGGCTAAGTATTTGGCTTCTCTTTACTGGGGATTTAAAGCCTCTAACGTTGTATGTGGCAATTTTAAGTTCTGCCATGAGGATGGTTTTGTGAGTAGAATTGAAATGCTGGTTCACTTACTGGATACGTGTCCTGGAAAGTTCTGTTGAGTAAGATAAGACGACTAGCATCCCTTATCGATGTCCTGGTTGGAGTGTGGAACGTGAGGAGGGGGGAAGGAGAGTCAATCTGGGTAGGTTGAAAACATAACATAGGTTATCATGACCTAGAAAAAATAACGTTAGCTCCACATGAGTCATGAATTTAAGATGGAATTGAGTAAAATCATAGAGCATAATAAAGGTCTGTACAAAAGACCTAAACATGTAATCTTTTAAACATGTTATTTCTAAATATTGAGGCATGTAACATGTGTACGACACAGGTGACAAGATTAAGAACTGTATGGTGAACCTGTAACAGAGGTAAATGTAACAAAGGTAAATGTTAATCCTATATATAACCAGCTATTTTAGGTGATTTAGCAAAAATTAGCTGGGAAGATGTGCGACATGGGGATCCAACCCAGATGCCAGATGCTCAGATGAGAAATGTCTAAATGACATTGATGTCTGAATCTAGGGGTGTAGGCCCATGTCACCAAAGGAGGGTACGACCTTCAGTACCTCTTCCGTAAAGGAAGGATGTGGAGAAAAGTCTACTCTCCTGAGGGCCCTCCGAGAGGGGGTCCATTAAATTGAGAAGGACAAAGTCAGTTTCAGTCATCTTCGGTGATGAGTCGTCTTGGAGTCATCTTTCCTTGCCTTTTTTTGTTCTTCAGGGCTTTGCTTGAGAGCACAGTTTCCCAGGTGGTAGGGGGTATGATCTCTGAGGGGATGAGAACATCTGTAGCCATGGACCAGTCTGGAATATCTATGTCCTCAATTCCCAAGGCAGCAAGGACGTCGGGTACGTCTTTTGGTGTTCTGATAGTATATCTTTTATCTTTCCAGCTTATGAGCATCCCAAATGGGAAGAGCCATCGGAAAGCAATTCTTTTGTGTCTTAGGTAATCTGTTAGGGGTTTCAAGGTGCGTCTTTTGTTAAGGGTTACTGGTGCTAGATCTTGGAATAATAGGATTTTAGAGTCCTCGTATTCAATGCTTTCCATTTCTCTAGCTTTTTTCATTATCGCCTCCTTTTGTGCAAAATTCAAGAATTTACATATTACGTCCCTTGGGGGTTCTCCTGGTTTCGGTTTGGGGCGTAAGGCTCTGTGAGCTCTCTCTATTGTGATAGAGTCTGGCGTGTTGCTTTCTAGTAGGGATTTACATATTTCTTCAACCGCCTTTGTTATTGCCTCGTTGGCTACCGATTCAGGGATGCCTCTGAAGCGGATGTTATTTCGGCGGCCTCTGTTATCCTGGTCCTCTATGTAGTCATGGAGATAGTTAATATGCTGTTGGTATTTTGAAAAGGTATCAGAGGCTTGTCTGGTATAGTTAGCGAGTGCCGTTTGGTTAGTTTCCAGAGTTTCTACTCTACTACCAATCTGTCTCATTTCTTTTTTTATCTCTGATAGTTCTTCTAAGACTGGGTTTAGTGCATCAGATAGTGCTCTGGATATAAAGGATCTAGATAATGGAAGCTCTGCTGTCAATTCTGTAGCATCTTCGTTGTCACTATCCCCTTCTTGTGGTCTCATTGCAGCTTTTGATACTGCACCTTTTGGCGTAGATGTGTGTGCTCCTGAGGTGGCTTGAGCTTTTTTCATTACAAATTTATCTAATCCTGTTTGAGACAGGTGTGGGAGTTTAGGTTGGCCTTGATCTTCTTGGCACAGGCCCCTGAATCTTCCCACTTTTACCATAGGTGCTTAAGTCTGGGGACCACTGTGTATTAAAGTGTCACCTGTGTCTTGGTAGGTGTGAATGCATTTCAAATCTTCAACTGATTAAAGTAAATGCAGACTTTAGTATTCCTGAATGTAGATTGCTGGGATGTCTGCACGAGCAGGGTTAAACTGGTAGGCTGTGGTTTGCTGGTATAGGTAGATATAGAACCTCATATGAGGCTCCGGAAAAATTGTAGGTAACCTACTATCTGGATCAGTTAAGACTGAGTGTGGGGGGGGGGGGGTAAGCGGCTGCAAAGGGGGAGATGAGTCTGTGTTTTAGGTTGGATCGCTACAGTACCTCGTGGTCTTGTCAGAACTCGTTAGTCCAATCACGAATTCCACACAGTCACTCCGTTTCTTTGCAATCAAGTCCTTAAGGGAGTGGGGTGAAGTGTGCTTGCTCCGATCACTGCTGTGGCGCGTGTCCTGTTCACACAGACTGTGGATGCAACCTCTTGATTAAGTGCAGTGGCCTCTGGATACAGTAGGTGAGCGGGGATGCGATCCGGGGGTCACGCTATCTGTGTGCTTAGAAGGGTCCCGATGTAAATGCCGTCTATGCGATTGTAACGAAACTGCAGCGTTCAGACCTTTGGCTTACTAGCACAGCGTGTTCGGACTGATTGATCAGCCGTTTAGGGTTAACAAGAGGGGTAAGATCTTCTTACCGGCGTTAGGATCTTCCCGGTATCGGCGTGTTCCTCTTGCGGGAGACCACTAGCAGGTCCGGAGGCGGGTGCCTGATGTGATGGCGTCTGAGGATCCGTTCTCCGTCTAGGCCGCAGGCTGTATTAGACGTTGTCTTGGGTCGACTGTTTCCCAAAAAGGGTCTGAATGGTTCGTCAGACAATGTCTGGTCAGTCGTGATGTTATTGAAGTCCAAAGGTTTATTTATAAGGCAGGATGCCTTAAGATAGAATCGAGATCGCAGGAGCTCCAGCAAGGCACTTCCTCCCTGTTCGGCAGTTGGCCACGCCCCCCGTGAGATAACCTTTCTACATACAGGGGTTTGAATCAGGCATTTGAAATACAGCCATTTGAAATACAGCCATTTTGGGCAAAGAAGTATTTAATTCATGCTTACACTGGTTCAGGCCCTGTGAGATACTCCCTCTACATACAGGGGTTTGATTCATGGATTTGAAATACAGCCATTTTGGGCAAATAAATATTTAATTCAGGCCTACACTGTTTAAGGCCCAGTGAGATACTCCCTCTACATACAGGGGTTTGATTCACTGATTTGAAATACAGCCATTTGAAATACAGCCATTTTGGGCAAAGAAATATTTACTTCAGGCCTACACTTGTTCAGACCGCGTGAGATACCCCCTCTACATACAGGGGTTTGATTCAGGGATTTGAAATACAGCCATTTGAAATACAGCCATTTTAGGCAAATACATATTTACTTCAGGCCTACACTGGTTAAGACCATGTGAGATACCCCCCCTACATACAGGGGTTTGAATCAGGCATTTGAAATACAGACATTTAAAATATAGCCATTTTGGGAAAAGAAATATTTAATACAGGTCTACACTGGTTCAGACCGTGTGAGATACACCCTTTACATACTGTCGTTCTATTCTACTATTAATTAAACACCGGTTTAGTGCAAGATCCTAAATTCAAATAATATGAGGAGAGTGTCAAATAAGGGACATGGCCCAGGTCGTGGTGCTGCTGGTGGAGCTCCTATTGCAGGGAGAGGACGTGGTCGATTTGTGACAGCTACACGCACAAGTGAAACCCCTTCCTTGAGGTGCAAGTAGGAGACAAAACCTGCAGCGTTATTTGGTCGGGCCTATTGCTGCTCTACGAATGGTGAGGTCTGAACAAGTACAGGCGATAGTAGATTGGGTTGCTGACAGTGGATCCAGTTCCTTCACATTGTCTCCTTCCCAGTCTCCTGCTGAAAGACCACAGTTGGCACCTGCAGCTGATGTCCATATGTCTTTCACCTGCACCAATTTAGTGCACCGATCTCCAACCACTTATCTTTCAAGATGAGTACATGGGAGGACCATCGCAGCATGTCTCGGATGATGACAAAACACAGTTGGGGCTTGGGGCTTTCAAAAGTGTGCAGACCGACAAGGAAGGCAGGGGTGAAGACTGGGTGGAAGATGATGTGGAGGACGATGAGGTTCTCGACCCCAAATGGAATCAAGGTAATTCGATTGACCTATGTAGTTTGGAGGAAGAGGCGGTGGTCGCACAGAGCCACCAGCACAGCAGAAGAGGGAGCAGGGTGCAAAAGCGGAGTGGTCATCCTCTAGACAGTACGCCTCCTACTGCCCACTGCAGCAAGGGACCGAGCACACCAAAGCCAGGCATAGACGGCAGTTCTTCAGACAATGTGCTGACAAGACACGAGGCATAAACGTTCTCAACCTGAGCACAACCTGGATGACCAGGCATTTAAGTGCAAAGCCCAAGCTGCAGTGGAGTAGACACCTCAAAATCCAAGAAAGATCTCTGGCTCCTCCTGCTTCCTCTTCTGCAGAAGTCGCAGCCTCTTCATCCACCTTTGGAGTGACACTGCCACCTGCCCTCCCGCAAACAAAGGATCTGCCAGCAACACCAACACCTGGATCACCAAGCATCTCCACAATGTCCCATGGAAGTGTTCAGCTCTCCATATCCCAAACGCTGGAGAGGAAGAGTAAGTACTTCCCTACTCACCCGCGATCCCTAGCCCTGAATGCCAGAATTTCTAAATTACTGGCCTTTGAAATGCTGTCAAGGTGCACCTGACTACGGATATGTGGACCAGTAAGCATGGTCGGGGCCGTTATATCTCCATAACAGCACACTGGGTAAATGCAGTGGCAGGCTGGGCCTGAGGCGGATAGCAGTTTGACACATGTCCTTCCACCAACGAGGATTGCAGGGCGCTTCAGTTTGCCTCCTGTAGCTTGCTCCTCCTACTCTGCTTCCTCATCCTCTACCGGCTCCTAATCCGGTAAGCGTAACACCTTCACCACCAACTTCAGCACAGCCAGGGGTAAATAACAACAGGCAGTTTAAAAACGTATCTGTTTGGGGGACAAACCCCACACCGCGCAGGAGCTGTGGACGGGCCTTGAACAACAGATTGATGAGTGGTTTGTGCCAGTCAGCCTCAACCCCGGCCTGGTGGTGTGCGATAAGGGGGGAAATCTCATAGCAGCTCCGGGACTAGCCGTTTTGACACACATCCCTTGCCTGGCGCATGTGCTGAATTTGGTGGTGCAGAGATTCCTTAAAAATCACCCCGATATGTCAGAGCTGCTGCATAAAGTGTGGTCCGTCTGTGCGCGCTTTTGGCGTATTCACCCTGCTGCTGCTCGACTGTCAGCGCTGCAGCGTAACTTCGGCCTTCCCGCTCACCGCCTCATATGCGACGTGCCCACAAGGTGGAACTCCACCTTGCACATGCTAGCCAGACTGTGCGTGCAGCAGCAGGCGATAGTGAAGTTTCAGCTGCAGCACGCACGGGTGAGTCGCTCTGCGAAACAGCACCACTTCACCACCAATGACTGGGCCTCCATGCGAGACCTGTGTTCCTTGTTGCGCTGTTTCGAGTACTCCACCAACATAGCCAGTGCCAATGACGCTGTTCTCAGCGTTACTATATCCCACTTCTATGCCTCCTTGAAAAAACGCTCCTGACAATGATGGAAGAGGATGTGGCACAGGAGGAGGAGTAAGAGGGATCATTTTGCAGGGTTTCTGGCCAGTCATTCCCAAGTGGCTCCGAGTGTGGGTTCCTGCACCCACGAACCTAAGGTACACAATTGTCCAGCAAGGGCACAGTTCTGGAGGATGAGGAGATGGAGGATGAGGAGATGGAGGAGGAGGAGCCATGTTCACAGCAGGGTGGCACCCAGACCAGCTCATGGCCATAACTGGTGCATGGATGGGGGGGATACAGAGGACACAGACGATACACCTCACACAGAGGACAGCTTTTCGTTGCCTCTGGGCAGCCTGGCACACATGAGAGATAACATGCTGCAATGTCTCCACAATGACCGCCGGGTTGCCCACATTCTAACTTGTGCTGATTACTGGGTGGCCACGCTGCTGGACCCCCGTTACAAGGACAATGTACTGTCCTTAATTCCGTCACTGGAGCGTGATTATAAGATGCGCGAGTACAAGCGCACGCTGGTAGATGCGCTGTTGGTGGCATTCCCACCTGACAGCGGGGGCACAGTAGAAGCACAAGGCGAAGGCAGAGGACAAGTAAGAGGTCGCATCAGCACCTCAGAAGGCAGGGTTAGCATGGCCGAAATGTGGAAAAGCTTTGTCAGCACACCACAACAACCAGCACCACCAGCTGATATGGAACGTCTTAGCAGGAGGCAGCATTTCACCAACATGGTGGAGCAGTATATGTGCACATGCCTACACCTACTGAATGATGGGTCTGCCCCCTTCAACTTTTGGTTCTCCAAATTGGGCACATGGCCTGAGCTTGCCCTTTACGCCTTGGAGGTGCTGGCCTGCCCTGCAGCCAGTGTATTATCTGAATTTGTGTTTGGCACGGCAGGGGGAGTCATCACAGACAAGCTCAGCCGCCTGTCAACAGCCAATGTGGACAAGCTCACGTTCATTAAAATTAATCAGGCATGGATCCCTCAGGACTTATCCGTACCTTGTGCAGAATAGACATATATACCGCCACTAAGCAGCCATTGTTATACTGCAGCGCAATTGCTCATGTTTGTATTTTTGATATTTCACACTCTTTGGAGTGTACCTTAATTTTACAAAATTAAATTAAAACCAAAAACCTGTGTTGGCTATCTCGTCCTCCTCCACTGCCGCTTCCACCTACTCCGCTATGTCCACTGTCTCCTCAAACTCCTACTCCATATGGAACTCCACCTCATAAATCAACATATTTTTTTTTGTATGTGTTTTATTTTATATCATTTCACTACTTTGTCATTTACATTTTCTGGTGAAATTCAAAATTTTTTGGGTGTATAGTACCACTGCTATACCTAGTAGGCCAGTAAAAAAAAAAAAAAATGTCATTAACCTTTTCTGGTGAAACTAACCAATTTTTGGGTGTATAGTACCACTGCTATACCTAGTAGGCCGGTTAAAATTCAAAAAAGTCATTAACCTCTCCTGGTGAAATTCACCAATTTTTGGGTGTATAGTACCACTGCTTGCTATACCTAATAGGCCAGTAAAAAAATTAAAATAAATTGTCATTAACATTTTTGGGCAAAATTCACCAATTATTGGGTGTATAGTACCATTGCTATACCTAGTAGGCCGGTTAAAAAAAAAAAAATGTCAGTTACATTTTCTGGTGAAATTCAGCAATTTTTTGGTGTGATGTACCAATGCTATACCTATTAGACCGGTAAAATAAAAATACAAAAAAAAAAAAATTGTCAGTTACATTTTCAGTTGAAATTCAACAATTTTTGTGTGTGAAGTTCCACTGCTATATCTAGTAGACAAGTTAAACAATAAAACTATTTGTCTGTTACATTTTATGGTGAAATTAACCAATTTTTGGGTGTGATGTACCACTGCTATACCTAGTAGGCTGGTTAACAAAAAAAATTGTCAGTTACATTTTCTGGTGAAATTCAGCAATTTTTTTGTGTGATGTACCACTGCTATACCTATTAGACTGGTAAAAAAAAAAAAAAAAAAAATTGGCAGTTTTATTTTCTGGTGAAATTCAGCAATTTTGGGGTGTGATGTACCACTGCTATACCTATTAGACCGGTAACAAAAAAAAATAGCATTTGTCAGTTACATTTTATGGTCAAATTCACCAATTTTTGGGTGTAAAATACCCCTCCTCTATCTAGTTGACAGCCTAATAAATTTCAATAATTTTTATTTTACATTTTAGGGTGACAATAATCAATTGTTTTTTGTCATAGACCCCTGCTCTACCAAGTATACAGGTTAATTAATCTCTGTAATTTTTCTGTTACATTCTTGGGTTGACATTATACAATTTTAGATGTGAATAAACCTCTGTTCTGCATACCGTAGGTGACAGGGAATAAAATTTCTGAAATGCTTCTTTAATTGATGCACGCTACCTCCTTTGATTCAATGCTTAAACTTAAACAAGATGTACCACATTTAAGCTTCAATACTTTGTCCCACATTTCCGCTATACTCTTTTGGCCAACATTTGCACCTCAATAGCTTTTCCCACAATTCCGCTTGACTCTTTTGGCCCACATTTGGGCTTCTGTAATTGGTGCCACATTTGCGCCTCAATAGCTTTTCCCACATTCCTTCTTGATCGCAATTTTGCATTTTTTTTTTATCTCCCTTAAATTTGGTATCTTTTTCTCAAGCTCCCTCTCCTGCCTGGAACCCTGATTCCCCGCCACCCGTAATCACCATGGTAGGCGCATAAAAGAACATCAAAAGTTGATAGAGCAAATATAATATTGGATTGTGAACATCACGGGCACGTGTGACATGGTGGAGCAGTAAGTATGCACACGCCTAGACGAACAAACTGACAGGGGTCAGCCCCTGCAACTTCTGGGTCTCCAAATTGGGCACATGGCCTGAGCTTGCCCTTTACGCCTCGGAGGTGCTGGCCTGCCCTGCAGCCAGTGTATTGTCTGAACATGTGTTTAGCTGGAGGGTTATATTTCCCAATGCTCTGGGGTGTACCCTAATAAAAAAAATGCATTTTAAAATAAAAATCAGTGTAGGCTATCTCCTCCTCCTCCTCCACCACCACTTCCACATACACTGCCACATCCACCGCCTCCTCAACCTCCTACTCCATATGGACCTGATCCTCCTAGATCAAGATTATTATTTTTTATTTTTACGTATTTTATGTTATTTAAAGTCATTTCCCTATCCACATTTGTTTGCAGAGCACTTGCCATGCTCTTAACCACATTTTGACGACATTTGCAGCCTCTTGCCTTTTCCATGACATTTTTACAGCTATTTTAGTGCTCAAAAGTTCGGGTCCCCATTGACTTCAATGGGGTTCAGATTCGGGGTCAAGTTCGGGTCAAGTTCGGGTCCCGAACTCAAACTTTTTTCCGAAGTTCGGCTGAACCCGTTGAACCCGAACATCCAGGTGTCCGCTGAACTCTATTCCTGAGGTTTAACTCCTTATCATCAGTAAATCCAAGCTTCGCACAGTGTTGGAGCTAGTAAGGACTGAGTTCCCTACCCTCAGTGGTGTTGACTGTGTCTGGAGCTGTTTTGCTATTAGGCGCTGGCCTCCGATTACAAGAACCTCTGTTTTGTCAGCATTTAGTTAATCTACTCCTGAAGCTCGGCTAAGCATGTGTTTATTTTTGGGATAAAGTCTGTCATACCGGGTTTGAATGACATATATAGCTGGGTGTCATCAGCATAGCAGTTGTATGTTATACCGTGTTTTTGGATGATTTTCCCGAGTGGCAGCATGTATATAGTAAGCAACAAAGTGGATAGGATTGAGCCCTGGGGCACACCATATTTTAGTGTGTCGTTGTTTTTCAGTGAACAACATTGTAGGTATATTATGGTTATTGCATTTATGCCCTGATTTAATGTTAGTTTATTGAGGCCTGTGTTAGTTTTGTCCAGGTCGCAGGTAGTCTGGCGAAGGTTTGGAAGGATGTTGGAGATTGAATATTTCCTGAAATTCGGAACAAATTCAACTTTGTCAGCTTCCATTTGCTCATCTCTATACAGTACCTTTGCATACTTTTAATTTTAAAAATATATATCATGACATACTCGATTATATAGATGTATTCAGCCACAGAAGAATTGTTTCTAGGGTACGATAATTTGTTACAAATGGCGCCTGACAACATCTATATGGCAATACACAGAAGATGTGTATTTCCATACTATGGTGCTATATGGTGGCCACCATGTGGAGGCTCCAGATGCCCTAAGACATATATATATATATATTTTTTGCTTTCATGTGTCAGATATCATTAGCATCCAGGGCATGCTTCTTTCCTTATAGATGTTCACTAATACTGTAGCACATGCCACTTGTGCTTGACTTCAGTGATTAGAATTAAAATAACAGATTTTTCTGTTTTATTTTTAGACACAGATGGGAATAAATTGTCCCTTTATGCATTTTGTCTTTTAAGCAAGGCCCTCCTATTAATGAAAAAAATAAATAAAAAATAATTACACATTATGGGCCTGCCGCGTGTTTATGGCTTGTCCCAGATTCCCCTATCAGAATAATGAAATATCTGAGAGCGACTGATAAGAAGAACAGGCTGCTTTCATGACAGCTACATAAAAAATACACATCGTTTCCGAACCTTATACTAGCTTATTTACTTTTATTTATTTCATTTTGTAACTTTTTTGCACCACCGAGACTTTTGGCTGGCTGCACGGAATGAAGTATTTGAGAAATTAATTAAGACAACAGAGGCCTACAGAAAGAAAAAGTTAATTAGTTGCGGCAATCATTTAGATGTGATCCAAGGGAAAGAAACAAAGGATTAAACTCATGTCAGAGGGAGGAAGGCTTCTCTAGAAAAGGGGATTACTCAAAGATTTCAACCAAAGGGACGGCACTGTGTGGTTGCTTCTTTTGTAATTGGGGATTTACAACAAACACATAGACTCATTAACATGAAATTTCTTTGTGGAAAGGAAAAGAGGAAGAGAACAAAAATCCCAATCCAAGAGGCAGAGGGAGAGATGGCGCTTGAGAAGTCAAGAGCGAGGTGGCAGGGAAAGTGCCCCGTGTCAGTCATCGTCTATTAAGGGGTTTAGTAAAACACGGCATGCATGCTGAGCCTAAGAAGTGGAGATTTAGGAAAATTATCATAGTACACATGGCTCTGGGGCCTGCTGTTGTTGGCCTGGTTGCTCATCTACCTGCTAAATTATGTATTTAATTATATAACTGGAAAATGGCTTCCTGCACTGCAAGAAAGACTTGATTCAAGCCATTAAAAAGTAGTCTGTAAAGAGATTAACTCAGCAACAATGGAATTAAAACTTCCAAAAGAAAGGTTCTTCCAACTTTTTGAAAAATTGTTCAATAAAATTGACAAATACATAGCTACTATTTTGTATGAAATTAGCAATGACTGATTACATGTTTGGGTGTTTAGATCACATTTGGAATATATAGATTTTTTTGCATATTTTCTAGTGTTGATCGAGCACCAAAGTACTCTACAGTGCACCCGAGTATATTGGAAGTCAATGGGAGAACCCAAACATTAAACCAGGCACTCCCTGCTCTGAAAAGAAGAGAGTGTCTCGTTTACAAAAAAAGGTTAGAAATTGATGGAAACACCGCCAAAATGGTTTGGAAACAGCATGAGGAGGATGTCTGGATCCATCTTTCACTCCTATTACCTATGACATACAATAGACAACCACACAAAGGCTATATGCCAAAAGCCGGGTATATGCAAGCCAACAATCTATCCATGAGACAGATACAGGCAGCCCACCTTACAATGGCAGTCTTGCGCACTATGAGACAATCAAAACCAGCTCTCATCTGACTGAGAGCCAGTAAGCCTCAAAGTTGCTTCATATTTGTTGGATGGCTTGGGTGGACCTGCGCACCTAGATCATTATCATTAGGGTGACAAAAAAAATTCTGATTGTCCTTACATAATATTCAATAACCTTTCTATACAGTTTTGTCATGTAAACTAATTTGCATAAACATGGGCATATGGGAAAGACATGAAAATAAACAGAATACAAATTTGCGATTACAATATTCACGATGTACACTACTCATGAACAGCGCCATCTATTGGATTCATAGTCTTGTCATAAGACTATGAAACCAATAGATGGAGCTGTTCATGAGTCATGAACAGAGCCATCTATTGGATTCTTAGTCTTGTCATAAGACCATGAATCCAATAGATGGCGCTGTTCATGAGTAGTGTTGTTCGCAAATATTCTAATCACAAATTTTTATCGCAAATTTTCCATGCAAATGGTGTTTCAGCTGAAAAACAAGCAGATTCAGCTAATTTGCATATGTCCATGATTATGCAAATGAGTTTACCTGACAAAACTGAATAGAAAGGTTATTGAATAGTATGTTAGGACAATCAGAAAACATTTTGTCACCCTAATGATAATGATTTAGGTGCGCAGGCCAACCCAAGCCATCAAACAGTTATGAAGCAACTTTGAGGCTTACTGGCCCTCAGTCAGATGAGAGCTGGTTTTGAATGTCTCAAAGTGCACAAGGCTGCCATTGTAAGGTATGCTGACTGTATCTGTCTCATGGATAGATTGTTGGCTTGCACATACCCGGCTTTTGGCATATAGCCTTTGTGTGGTTGTCTATTGTATGTCATAGGTAATGGGAGTCCAAGATGCATCCAGATATCCTTCCCATTGTGTTTTCAAACCATTTTGGTGGTGTTTTCATCAATGTCTAATCTTTTTCTGTGAACAAGACATTCTCTTTTCTTCAGAGCAGGGGGTGCCTGGTTTAATGCTCGGGTCTCCCATTGATTTTCATTGTGCTTGAGTTGAACTGCTGTTCGGCCGAGCATGCTTGCTCAACACTAATATTTTTCCTCTACAATCACTACATTTTCTCACCTATATCTTCACAATTCTTGAAAGTTAGTTTTGTGTTTGTTGACCATGAGTCCTAAGGAAGAGCAGATTCTGTTTTAAAGAAAATGCAGGGGCTAAAATAGCATGAACTGAATTGGGACGTGTTATTGGGGCCGAAGGTTTTTTCTGTTTCTTTTCTGAAATATGGTGTATCTTTTACAGTATGATATATTGTGATATTTAAATCTATTTTTAAAAATGTTTTGGAAATTTTGAAACAGATTGATTAAAGAGGCTGTGCAGTGTTAAGATATTGACGATCTTATCTCAGGATAAGTCAATATTAGATCTGTGATGGTTTGATTCCCAGCATCCCCGCCAGTCATCTGGTTAAAGATGCTTGTTCGAGTGCTGCCTCCTCTTAAGTACTTACTTCTACACCATCTAGATCAGGCATCAGCAACCTCCGGCACTCCAGCTGTTCTGAAACTACATCTCCCAGAACCTAATTTTCACTTCTATGGTAGTTAAAAGAACAGCCAAGAAAGTGTGCATGCTGGGAGTTATAGTTTCACAACTGCTGAAGCACCGAAGGTTGCTGATACCTGATCTAGATTGTAACGACTGTGCAGAGTAATTACACCTTTCTCTAGTATTCACTTGAATGGTGGAGACATTGTGCAGGTACATAAACAATGAAGAGGGTGCAGCACAAGTCCAGCGGTGTCTTTAGCCAGTTGAGTGGTAAGAGGTGCTGGGAGTTGGACCCCCACTAATCTGATATTGATGACCTATCATGAGGGTACAGTGCCTTGCAAAAGTATTCACCCCCTTGACTTTTTTTGTGTTTTGGTGCCTCACAACCTGGAATGAACATGAATTGTTTGAGGATTTGCATAATTTAATATGCAGAACATGCCCACAACTTTGAAGATTTTTTTTATTTTTTATTGTGAAGCAAACAACAAATAGACAAAATAACAGAAAACTTCAATGTGCATAACTATTCACCCCCCTAAAGTCAATACTTTGTAGTGACACCTTTTGCGGCAATCACAGCTCCAGGCCGCTTTGGATAAGTCTCTATGAGCTTGGCACATCTTACCACTGGGATTTTTGCCCATTCCCCCTTGCAAAACTGCTCTGACCACATATTTTCTATTGGATTGAGATCTGGGCTTTGACTAGACCATTCAACACATTTACAGGTCCTTCTAAAAAAATTAGCATATTGTGATAAAGTTCATTATTTTCTGTAATGTACTGATAAACATTAGACTTTCATATATTTTAGATTCATTACACACAACTGAAGTAGTTCAAGCCTTTTATTGTTTTAATATTGATGATTTTGGCATACAGCTCATGAAAACCCAAAATTCCTATCTAAAAAAATTAGCATATCATGAAAAGGTTCTCTAAACGAGCTATTAACCTAATCATCTGAATCAACTAATTAACTCTAAACACCTGCAAAGGATTCCTGAGGCTTTTAAAAACTCCCAGCCTGGTTCACTACTCAAAACTGCAATCATGGGTAAGACTGCCGACCTGACTGCTGTCCAGAAGGCCATCATTGACACCCTCAAGCAAGAGGGTAAGACACAGAAAGAAATTTCTGAACGAATAGGCTGTTCCCAGAGTGCTGTATCAAGGCACCTCAGTGGGAAGTCTGTGGGAAGGAAAAAGTGTGGCAGAAAACGCTGCACAACGAGAAGAGGTGACCGGACCCTGAGGAAGATTGTGGAGAAGGACCGATTCCAGACCTTGGGGGACCTGCGGAAGCAGTGGACTGAGTCTGGAGTAGAAACATCCAGAGCCACCGTGTACAGGCGTGTGCAGGAAATGGGCTACAGGTGCCGCATTCCCCAGGTCAAGCCACTTTTGAACCAGAAACAGCGGCAGAAGCGCCTGACCTGGGCTACAGAGAAGCAGCACTGGACTGTTGCTCAGTGGTCCAAGGTACTTTTTCAGATGAAAGCAAATTTTGCATGTTATTCGGAAATCAAGGTGCCAGAGTTTGGAGGAAGACTGGGGAGAGGGAAATGCCAAAATGCCTGAAGTCCAGTGTCAAGTACCCACAGTCAGTGATGGTCTGGGGTGCCATGTCAGCTGCTGGTGTTGGTCCATTGTGTTTTATCAAGGGCAAGGTCAATGCAGCTAGCTATCAGGAGATTTTGGAGCACTTCATGCTTCCATCTGCTGAAAAGCTTTATGGAGAGGAAGATTTCATTTTTCAGCACGACCTGGCACCTGCTCACAGTGCCAAAACCACTGGTAAATGGTTTACTGACCATGGTATTACTGTGCTCAATTGGCCTGCCAACTCTCCTGACCTGAACCCCATAGAGAATCTGTGGGATATTGGGAAGAGAAAGTTGAGAGACGCAAGACCCAACACTCTGGATGAGCTTAAGGCCACTATCGAAGCATCCTGGGCCTCCATAACACCTCAGCAGTGCCACAGGCTGATTGCCTCCATGCCACGCCGCATTGAAGCAGTCATTTCTGCAAAAGGATTCCCGACCAAGTATTAAGTGCATAACTGAACATAATTATTTGAAGGTTGACTTTTTTTGTATTAAAAACACTTTTCTTTTATTGGTCGGATGAAATATGCTAATTTTTTTAGATAGGAATTTGGGGTTTTCATGAGCTGTATGCCAAAATCATCAATATTAAAAACAATAAAAGGCTTGAACTACTTCAGTTGTGTGTAATGCATCTAAAATATATGAAAGTCTTATGTTTATCAGTACATTACAGAAAATAATGAACTTTATCACAATATGCTAATTTTTTTAGAAGGACCTGTACATTTCCCCTTTACAGTGTTCATTTTAGGACATGGTCAGATATCATAGTCAAGTATCAAAATAATGCCAATGTGACACCTGACCCTGACACCTGACTCTGACCCCTGACCCTGACACCTGACCCTGACGCCTGACACCTGACCCTGACGCCTGACGCCTGACTCTGACGCCTGACCCTGACACCTGACTCTCACATCTGATACTGTAGTTTTATATGCTACATCACATAGATGAACAAAATTCACAAGCTTATATAAGGCTAGCTGGTAGATCAGTGGTAATGCTGCTGCCCCATGTCCAGGCTTTCTGAGTTCAAAGCCCCTCTCAGAAATGTTTACATTTTATTATGCCCTAGATAAGATGCTCCACTTATAGTATATGAGTGAATACAGGGGCCCAGAGCTGAATCCGGACAACTTTTTTACGTTGCAAAAAGTGATAGAGGAACTTTGGTCGAAAAGAGTGACAGTAGGTAGGCATGCTATATCTCCTAAGTGGTAAAAAAAAAGTGGCTTATATGATGCATAAAATGCCTATTATTGAAACTGAACAACAAATTAGAGGAAGCTATACAGTAAAAGCAGCATGACTAGACAGTTTTTAAAAATACCAGAAATACAGTGATTCTAGCTAATATGGAACTGCATACACACTTGAGAGAGGTGAATCAATGTATAAGCCATGTAAGATAGTGGAGGAGAGCAGACTTACAGTAAGATAATTCGGTTTGCTGTGAAGAGGTAATGAATCTGGCAAGTCTCCTCATCAGCTACTCCAGAATATACATTATTATATTGTACAGTGACTGTTTCAAGACAACAAAAAAACAAAACAAAAAAAACTGTCAACTTGAAATAGATGAAGATACAGTAAATTAGTGTCCCCTTTACTATAGTGCTAATAAAATAAAAAAGGACTACTTATATCACACAGCACTTGAATTTGTCTCTGATATAGAGCTCTATAAAATTTTAAATATTAATAAAAGCCTGAATGGGGTTTTGAACCCATGAACACTACATGCAAAGCAAGTGTCTTACCACTGAGCTATAGCCTTAGACACCAAAGCTAGTGATTTTTTTGATCTATGAGATGTAGTATAGCAAAAAACACATTAAACCTAAGATCCTTTGTGACACTGAGAAGTGAAGGACGTGAGATATCAGCGTCACACATCATTTAAATTTGCCTCATATCTAGGGCATAATAAAATGTAAAATATTTTTAGAGGCTGAAAGGGGATTTGAACTCAGAAAGCCTGGACACAAGGCAATGACATTACCACTGGGTTACCAGCTTGCCTTGTATAAGCTTGTGAATTTTGTTCATCTATGTGATGTAGCATACAAAACCACAGTAAAACTAAGATCTTTTGTGACACTGAGAAGTGAAGGACGTGAGATATCAGCGTCACATATCAGCGTCACACATCATTTAAATTTTCCTCTTATCTAGGGCATAATAAAATGTAAACATTTCTGAGAGGCTGAAAGGGGCTTTGAACTCAGAAAGCCTGGACATGGGGCAGCAGCATTACCACTGAGCTACCAGCTTGCCTTATATAAGCTTGTGAATTTTGTTCATCTATGTGATGTAGCATATAAAACTACAGTATCAGATGTGAGAGTCAGGCGTCAGGCGTCAGGGTCAGGCGTCAGGGTCAGGAGTCAGGCGTCAGGGTCAGGGTCAGGTGTCAGGGGTCAGAGTCAGGTGTCAGGTGTCAGGTGTCAGGGTCAGGTGTCACATTGGCATTATTTTGATACTTGACTATGATATCTGACCATGTCCTAAAATGAACACTGTACCCCTTA
This sequence comes from Bufo gargarizans, assembly GCF_014858855.1. Taxonomy (NCBI): domain Eukaryota; kingdom Metazoa; phylum Chordata; class Amphibia; order Anura; family Bufonidae; genus Bufo; species Bufo gargarizans. Next base: position 447,991,104 of record NC_058081.1, read on the forward strand.
AACCACTGAAGTGTTGCTTTAGCAGTGTGTTTGGGGTAATTGTCCTGCTGGAAGGTGAACCTCCGTCCTGCCTCAAGTCACGCACAGAGGGGTGCATGTTTTGCTCAAGAATATCCCTATATTTAACACCATCCATCTTTCCCTCAACTCTGACCAGTTTCCCAGTCCCGGCTGCTGAAAAACATCCCCACAGCATGATGCTGCCACCACCATGTATTACTGCGGGGATGGTGTTCTTTGAGTGATGTGATGTGTTGGGATTGCGCCAGACATAGCTTTTTCTTTTATGGCTGAAAAGTTCAATTTTAGTCTCATCCTATGTACAGATACTTCAGTCTCTGCTGTGGAACTCTGCAGCTCCTCCAGGGTTACCTTTGGTCTCTGTGCTGCCTATGTGATAAATGCCCTCCTTTCCCGGTCCGTGAGTTTTGGTGGGCGGCCGTCTCTTTAGAGGTTTGCTGTTGTGTCATGTTCTTTCTATTTGGTTATGATAGATTTGATGGTTCTCCTGGGGATCATTAAAGATTTGTATTTTTTTTTTTATAACCTAACCCTGACTTGTACTTCTCAACAACATTGTCCCTTACTTCTTTGGAGAGTTCCTCAGTGTTCATGGCCGTGTTTGGTTAGTGATGCCTCTTGCTTAGGTGTTGCAGCCTCTGGGTCCTTTCAGATAAACGAAACATTGAACTTAAAAAGAGTCGGGGGGGGGGGGGGGTGAATACTTTTGCAAGACACTGTAGATAGTCAAAATCCTGACACTGCATATGCCCTTTAAACAATTCATTCAATGTAACAAATCATTTTTTTTTTTCCATTAGGTTAATCAGTATAGCACACAAGCAAATTCTAATAGGAATCTATAAATTAACAATATCAACCTAGTGCATACCAATACCATGCAATCACTTTATGCAGTGGCAGCATATTTGTGTTGAGACAGTGGCTAAATAACACAAGTACCAATGCTTGAGGAAAAGTCAGAAGACAATGTCTAATATGTATAGTGTTTCAGACTGATTCCATTTTGATATTCTTACTCCAATGTTCTGGTCTGAACACCCTCCAGATTCCATACATAGATATTAGTTTGGCGGTCTCTGCCCGCCATGGTGCTCACCATACTGCCCTGCTCTCTGCAGTTTGCAGCCTTTATGCTCCCTTATAGTGTGCTAGTATGTGTGCCCTTAGGCACCCTCTTATGCCTGGGCCAGCGCACATGCTTCAAAATTCTTCCCAAGCTTATAGCTGGGGGTCCCTGAGGTTTTAAGGCACCCTTCAAAGTCAGAGGGTTCCTTAGCTTTAGCTTTGCTGGTGATTTGAAAAGGTGTTTGATAGTCTAGTTCTACTGCGATTTTCCTGTGTTTATCCTGTGTTATTATCTGCCTGTGTTCATATTGTCCCCCAGTCCCGTCTCTTTCCTGTGTTATCCTGCACTTATGTTCCAGCTTTGGTTCTGATTGTGTTTAAGTTAACGTTGTTCATTTGCCTTGTCCGTGTTCCTGCCAAATATACAGCCTCTCCGCTCTGTCTGTGTCTTCACTGTGACCCTGTTTTACAGTCTATCCTGTGTCTACCTTCATCCATTCTACCAGTGCGTAGCCTGGATCTTTAAAACCAGCATTTAAGCTTAAAGGGGTTGTCTCACTTCAGAAAATAGCATGTATTATGCAGAGGAAGTTAATTCAAGTCACTTAGTAATGTATTGTCATTATCCATATTGCTTCTTTTGCTGGCTGGATTAATTTTTCTATCAGATTATGCTTTGCTCATTTCCATGGTTATGACCACCCTGCAATCCATCAGTAGTGGTCGTGCTTGCACTATACAGGAAAAATGTCAGCCTCCCTGCTGGCGGGGACTGTGGGACCGCATATACAGTACACTAGTGCTTTTTCCTATAGTGTGCAAGCACGGCCACTGCTTCTGGATTTCAAGGTGGTCATAACCATGGAAACTAGCAGTGTATAAAGTGATGGAAAAATTAATCCAGCCAGCAAAGGAGGCAATATCGATAAGAACAATACATTAGTGAGTGGTTTGTATTACATAGTAACATAGTACATAAGGCCGTAAAAAGACATTTGTCCATCCAGTTCGGCCAGTTATCCTGCAAGTTGATCCAGAGGAAGGCAAAAAAAAACTGTGAGATAGAAGCCAATTTTCCTCACTTTAGGGGAATAAAAAATTCCTTCCCGACTCTAATCAGGCAATCAGAATAACTCCCTGGATCAACGACCCCTCTCTAGTAGCTATAGCCTGTAATATTATTACACTCCAGAAATACATCCAGGCCCCTCTTGAATTCGTTTATTGTACTCACCATCACCACCTCCTCAGGCAGAGAGTTCCATAGTCTCACTGCTCTTACTGTAAAGAATCCTCTTCTATGTTTGTGTAAAAACCTTCTTTCCTCCAGACGCAGAGGATGTCCCCTGGTCACAGTCACAGTCCTGGGAATGAATAGATGATGGGATAGATAGCCCAGAACTGTACACAGTACTCCATGTGTGGTCTGACTAATGATTTGTAAAGTGGTAGGACTATGTTCTCATCATGGGCATCTATGCCCCTTTAGATGCAACCCATTATCTTATTGGCCTTGGCAGCAGCTGCCTGACACTGGTTTTTGCAGCTTAGTTTGCTGTTTATTAAAATTCCTAGATCCTTTTCCATGTCAGTGTTATCGAGTGTTTTACCATTTAGTGTGTACGGGTGACTTGCATTATTCCTTCCCATGTGCATAACTTTACATTTGTCAGTGTTAAACCTCATCTGCCACAGCCTCCAATCTATCCAGATTGATCTGTAGTAGTATACTGTCCTCTTCAGTGTTAATTACTTTACACAGTTTAGTGTCATCTGCGAAAATTGATATTTTACTATGCAAGCCTTCTACAAGATCATTAATAAATATATTGAAGAGAATAGGGCCCAATACTGACCCCTGAGGTACTCCACTAGTGACAGTGACCCAATCTGAGTATGTACCATTAATAACCACCCTCTGTTTTCTATCATTAAGCCAGTTACTTACCCACTTACAGATGTTTTCTCCCAGTCCGAGCATTCTCATTTTATATACTAACCTTTTATGTGGTACAATGTCAAATGCTTTGGAGAAGTCCAGATACACGACATCCATTGATTCTCTACATAATAAATGCTATTTGCTGAAGTGAGGCAACCTCTTTAAGTGACTGTTCAGACTGCTCATGCAATTGTCCTATGGTTTTGTTGTGATTTCTGAATCCTAAGCTTTTTTAAGGATTTGTACCAGAGTCCCTATGTCAAGTGGGTCAACTGCCAACTGTACTGGGATTATCAGAAAAGAGGTAGCAGTCTGGTTGCTCCCCTACAACGAAGTCCATATCCCTGTACAATAGATCAAATGATAAATACAAGGCAAACTTCAGAAAACTGTTACATGGCACAATGGGTCCACACTCACTTATCCAATAAGCTGGGAATCCTTGGGTGAAGATCTGTCCTCTCCATATTTGTCTTTTCCAGTGACATTATACTGTGGCAATACTTGTTTCAACGTGTCTGCCCTACTTAATTCCAGTTCCAGCAGGTAGTTTCCTGCAGTGGTGGACCAGTATCAGATTGTTCCAAGCCCATACAGATTGTTATCATGCCCTTGGATCTGCAATCAGGTGTATCTTACTCAGAGACGATCTCTCTACTCATGCTTCTAAAGTCATCCAGTACTCTACTCTTGGGGCTCCCATGGCTCCATAAGGATAATCCAGTCCTGGATTGGAGTTCCGGCCAAGTCCTTAGTTGGAGATTAGCTTGTCTTTCCTAGTGCTTAGTTCCTGTTCTAATCACAGGACCTGATCCATTATTGTGAACTTAAAAATGTTTTCTGAAATTTTAGAACTGATGACCTATCCTCCAGATAGGTTATTAATATCTGACCAGTGGAAACCATGCCGATCAGCTGTTTGAGAAGGCACTGGTGCTCGCAGTTATTCTTCTGTCTTCTCACAGCTTTGCTTAGGCTATATGTTGTCACGTTCAATGGTGAAGTGAATGGGGCTGAGCTACACGATCAAGCACAGCTGTTATACAATGAAAGGCACTGTGCTTGGTGAGCAAAGAGAAGATTGTGGCACTACTGCGAGTGCTGGTGCCTTCTGAAACAGAAGATTTGTAGGGATCCCTACTGTCGGACCCCCACCAATCAGATATGTGGAGGATAGATCATCAGTAAACAAATAACTGAAAACCCCCTTAACTTTCCTTAATTAGATACAATAATCAAAACCTGACTCTCTCTTATAATCCCTAAAAAACTGATTCCTGTCTAGGGAGCCAAATAGCTGCCCCAACAAGAGTAATCCCGCTGTCTTCAGAGCTGTCCCTGTCTCACCTTAATCTGTTAGATGTACAGTAAGGTCACAGATGTTGTCACAATCATAAATATATGAAAACCACAGGACACACCAAAATGAGATACAGACAATCCTCCTTTAATATAATACTAGACAAAAATTAAACAAATGTTTTGATAAATATATTGTCATAGGCCCTACACATTTTGCCCCATGTATGTAACCATGGGGTTAATCAGGGCCCCTGTGTTCAAACACAAACATCACCGAAACCTGTGGAAAAATATAACTAGCCAGCATTATCAATCAAAACAAGTCTATCCTCCTTCTCCTGGTTTTCTTTGTGGCAGCCAGCATGCACCCTCAGGCAATATAGTGCATTTTTCTTCATTGTCAGCTTCTTTTTCTCCTGCTCAGACTCCTCCTCCTTGTCCTCCACTCCATTGTGAGACATCTATAATGGACCACGAGAAAAGTATTCTCAACCGACAATTAGATTATGTGCAAGCTGAACTCCCATCTAGCCAAGTTGCTGCCACACCACTTAGATGTGATAAATGTGGTGCCTTCACCTAAATCTACTTTCTCTAGGCTCTGGCCCAGGAGTTGTCAGTGGGACTTTTTGCCAAGGAAGCAAGGGTTCTGCTGCTACAATAGGTCACAGTGCCCTAAAAAACACATGAGGGGGAGTCCAAACATAGTTTGGTTTCTCATGGGTGATAGATCTCTCTAGCTCCCGTTCAGCCTGCTCAACCTTCACCTGTATCTGTAAACCAGCAAGAATTACCAGTAACATAGTGCAATTTTGTTGATGTTTCTGATAAGAAAGTGGCAGAATCTCCACCAATTCTTTGTCCTTGTGATTTGACCCCTGAGCCCATTTGCGAATCGTCTTTCCTGGAATAAGAACAATAAAACCAATACTCTATTAAGATCCTTTGATTTTTCTACCCAGGAGAAAAGAACTTCAACAGGCCAGTGAGCCTGCCAAAGTGGTGAATGTGGCTTCTGTCATCTCTAAGAATACCAAATAATTCAAGAACAATCATGATATGAAGAAAGAAGAGTCTTGGGAACAAGTAGAGGACATTACTGCCTCTCTTCTTGTAAAGAAGTGTCTACTTAATTCTGGCTTGAAGACGAGTGGATGCAAGGGGGGAGGGGATACTGATAAGTCAGTGGTCCTTGCCCACCATGATACTCACCATGATGCTCAGCCCTATCCTCTGCAAGGTGCAACCTGGATACTCCCTTATACTATCTAGGCCCTTCGAGTACATAGGCTCACATTCGACCTCTCAAAATGCCTGTGCGTGCACTTCCTAGTTCCTCCCCAATCAATGGCCGAGGGTGCCTGAGTATTTAAGCATGAACCCCAGTCAGAGGGTGCCTGAGTCTAAGTTTCTCTGGTGACCTGGAATTGTGTTTGATAGTCTAGTGTTACTGTAACTTACCAGTGTTTATCCTGTGTTATTTCCTGCCTGTGTTCCTATTGTGCTCTAGCCCTGTTTCCTCCCTGCCTGTGTTATCCTGCATTTCTAGTTTCAGTTCTGTTTGTGTTTGATTTAACCTTGTCCATCTGCCTTGTCTGTGTTTCTGCTATATCCAGCCTGCCTGCTCTGTCTGTGTCTTCACTATGTCTTCCCTGTCTGCAAGTCCATCCTGTGTCGACCTTTATCTATGATACCAGTGTGCTGTCAAGATCTTTAAAACCAGCATTTAAGCCTAAGTGACTGTTCATACTGCTCATGCACTTTTCCTGTGGTTTTGGTGTGGTTTCTGCATCCCGATCTTCAAGTGCTTGCGCCAGAGTCCCTGACGCCAGTGGGTCAGTTGCACTGTATGCTAGGTCTTTCCAAAGAGCTTGCTACCCTGCAGCAAAGTCCTGATCCCTGTAAAGGGTGAATACCAAAGTAAGTTGGCATAGTGGGTCCACATTCTGATCTGTAAAAATAGATTATTATTGATAATGTTAAACTGTAGGATCCCTGCATCGTACATGTATAGTGCTGCAGAAAGTGACTTGAGTCTTAATGCCATATCAGCAGCAGTGGTCTGGCTGTTCCTGACAGCCGAGCCCCTGCTATATACGCCGGCATTGATGTATTAACCCCTTGTGCCCCTTGGAAATTTCACCTCCATTTTCCATTAATTCTTGTGCAACACTCTACTCTACCCACAAGAAATAAGACAAATAGACAAGACAAACAGCAAAAAAATAAAAACAAAAATATGGCTTTGGAGACACAAAAACATGAAAAATGTTTTTACTGTGTTAAACTGAAATAAATATAAAAAATAGATATATTAAGTATCATTGTGTCTGTAATGACCTGCTTTCTAAAAATAACCCATGATCTATCCTGGTGAATACAGTAAAAAACAAAAATAAAAACTTTTTTACCTTGCCTCATAAAAAGGGTACTATCTCCTTATACTGTAGTTTCCAAAAAGGGGTCACTTTTTGGGAGTTTCTACAGTAGGAGTGCATCAGGGGGTCTTCAAATGCGACAAGGCAACTTAAAATTATCCCAGTGAAATCTGCTCTTCAAAAACCATATGTTGATCTTTTCGCTTCTGAACCCTTCTGTGTGCCCACAGCCACATATTGGGTGTTTCTGCAAACTGCAGAATCAGAGAAATAATAATAATAATAATAATAATAATATTGAGTTTTATTTTGTTCTTTATCCTTGCTGTGCTACAGGTAAAATTGATTAAAATGGAAAATCTGTAAAAAAAAAAAAAAAAAGTAAAATTTTACCTCCATTTTCCTTTAATTCTTGTGAGATTCCTAAAGGGTTAACAACGTTTGTCAACTCAGTTTTGAATAACTTGAAGAGAGTAGTTTGTAAAATGGGGTCATTTATGGGGATCTCTACTATGTAAGCCCCCACAAACTGACTTCATAACTGAACTGGTGCTTAAAAAAGTGGGTTTTGGAAATTTTCTAAAAAAAATGTAAGAATTGCTTCTAACATTCTAAGCCTTTTAACATCCTAAAAAATAAAATGCCATTGACAAAATGCTGCAAACATAAAGTAGACATATGGGAAATGTAAATTAACTATTTTATGAGGAATGCCTTAAAAAGATAGAAATAAAAATTTTGAAAATTGATATTTTCTTTCAAAATTTTTGGTAAATTTTGGATTTTTTAAAATAAATAAAGATAAAAATCTATTGACTCAAAGTTATAACTAACATGAAGTACAATATGTCACGAGAAAACAATCTCAAAATGGCTTGGATAAGTAAAAGCATTCCAGAGTTTTACCACATAAAATGACACGTCAGATTTGCAAAATTGGTCTGGGATTTAAGGTGAAAAGTGGCTCAGTATTGAGGAAGGGGGGGAGTTAAATGAGTAATAATTGGTGAGGACTTGAGGAGTGCAAGGGTACCCAGAGGCAGAGTACTTGAAAGAAAGAAGCAATAAGCATTGTGGTAAAGCATTCTCGTCTTGAGTCTAATTTAATTATTTATTTATTTATTTATTATTTTGTCCTGTATTTATTTTGGTGACTGGTGTCTGACTTTTGGGGTACAATTTGTATGTATTTACAATCTTTCTCGGAAGAGAAATGGGAAGATGCTCTTAGAAGTTATGCTGGGGTTTCTGATAGGGGTTCACATAAGATTTCACAGTTTTTCATAGTTCACAGATTACATCGGTCCCCACGGATGTTGAAAAGAATGGGTTTGAGAGACTCAGACAAGTGCCCAAAATGTAAGGGAGAGAATGCAGAATTAATACATTGTTTTTGGAGATGTCCTAGACTGTTTAGATTTTGGACAGAAATACTAGAGACTGTATATTTAACTTTGAAGGTCCAAATATTTGAAGATCCAGTAACCTGTATATTAAGGGCAACTAAACATCTGAAGTTAAATAAAAATACACGAACGGTCCTGACCAAAGTATTGTTTCAAGCTAGATTCCTTATACTTAAGAATTGGGTAAAGGTAGATCCCCGAAAGTGAGACAGTGGAGAAAAGCTGTGGACAATCAGATTAAAGAAGAACGGGTGATGGAGGGCCATAGTAAAAGATCACAAAATGTTGATGAACTATGAAAAAGATGGTTGCTTTAGGGCTGGACAGTTGTGTTTTTGTTGTGTTTGTTTTTTTTCTGCGCCCCCCTCCCTCTCCCTAAGGGTGGTGGGTGAGAAACAGGGGATTGAAAATAGCCTTTTTTAAGTATAGAAAATTAACGTTTTTGATATAACTTGAAACTGTAATTTATTGTTAACATGGAATTTTGGAATTTACTATTGTTAAGTTGATATGTTAAAAAAAAAAAATAATAATAAAAAAAAACAGTTTGCATGTATAACTTTTTGGATCCTCATGTGAGGTCTGTAATTATTTAGGGATCTGGTCTGTTTAAATTCATTTTGCAGTGTGATCTGGCGTTTAATGACTCCAAATCACTGTTTTATCAATTTTAATTGGTTTTATAACCGTATTGCTCATATATTGCTATATGTTTTTGGTGCGGTGGATGGTTTTCTTTGTTTGACGTTGTGCGCTTCTTGCCGGGTGCTTGTGGTGGTCTGTGGGGTGGCGCCTATTGGTGTGTGGTCTGTGCGTCGGCGACTCCGTGGGTGTTCTCCGGCTGGTAGCACTCGCTCCAGAGTGCTTACCCATCATGTGCACTACCAAATATTCATCTAGCACCCTCCTCAGCCTAAGGAATACCACCACACCACTTCCAACCACTTCCCAAACAATACCACGGAAAGAACAACGTCTAATAACTAACCTGCAACCACGACCCAAAACAGGACCACACCACTTCCAGCACAACACCTATCATGCGCCCTAATCAACACCAGATCAGCAGTGAAGCACAAACACAAAATTCACGATTTCATCACTCAACACAACATGGATTGTCTCTTTATCACAGAAAGCTGGCTAACGCGAGATTGTAACACCATCTTAGAAGATCTAGTGCCGAAGAACTACTGTATCCTAACTGAGCACAGAGGCGGTCAAAGAGGAGGCAGCTGTCATGGTCTTACCTTCTTGCTGTTCTCCTTCGTTTGACATGTGCTGGCGGCCATCTTGGTTTCTGGGTTTCTTGTAGCCTCCCACCCTGCGGCTTCTCCTTCCCACTGGGAGGAGCTGGATGCCCAGCTCATACATATAGGAGGTCTGTGGCTTCAGTTCCTTGCTTGGTCCTCCTGTGTTCACATGCTTCTAAGACTGCAGCTGCTTCTGGTTCCTGATCCTGGCTTCGTCTGACTACCCTTCTGGTTCCTGGTCCTGGCTTCGTCTGACTACCCTGCTGGTTCCTGATCCAGGCTTCGTCTGACTACCCTGCTGGTTCCTGATCCTGGCTTCGTCTGACTACCCTTCTGGTTCCTGACCTCTGGATTCGCAAGACCCTGCTTCGGTTTAGCCATCCGTTTGGACTTTTGCCTTACAGCTTGATTTTCAATAAAGCCTTCTTATTTTCCCTTATCTCTTGTTGTACGTCTGGTTCATGGTTCCATGATATTAGGACCAAGCCATGAATTCTGACGGTACAGGGCCATCCTCGCTACCTACGCTGGTTGCCAGACTTGATCAGCAGGATCACCTGTTGGGTCGGTTCGCTGTGGCGTTGCAAACCCTGCTTGAACGCACGGCTCATTTAGCTTCCGTTGCCGATGGGTCGGTTGTCGCTCCTGGGCCCGCTCCTACTGCTGCTCCGGTTGTTGCGCCAGAGTCTACCCCGACACCTGTTGCTGCGCCTGCGGTGTTTCGGGGTATGACCGGTTCTGCCCCCCTTCCACAGCGCTTTGGGGGAGAGCCAACTCAGTGCCGAGGTTTCCTTAACCAGGTGGGCATCTATTTCGAGTTGCTGCCACATGCCTTTCCTACTGAGAGATCAAAGGTGGGCTTCTTGATCTCGCTGCTCTCGGACAAGGCCTTGGCCTGGGCCAGCCCTTTATGGGAGAACAACAATCCGGTGGTTGCCGAGTTTTCCGGTTTTGTTGCTTCTCTTCGGAAGGTATTCGATGTGCCGGCTCGTGCTGCCTCTGCTGCGAAGCTCCTTATGTCCATCAGACAGGGTTCACGATCCGTAGCTGAATACGCCATTGAGTTTCGTACCCTGGCAGCAGAGGTGGGCTGGAATAATGAGGCTCTGGTCGCTGCTTTCTCTCATGGTCTCTCGGATGCCTTGAAGGATGAGGTTGCAGCTAAGGACCTACCAGTGGAGCTCGAGTCTCTTATTTCTTTCCTGGTTTTGATTGACACCAGACTCAGGGAGAGACCTTCCTTTAAGGAGAGCCTGCGGAGGTCTTCTAACAGATTGGCGCCTACGTTTGCTGTCCCACCCGTGCCTCCCTCTCCTCCCACGCCTCCTGGGGATGACTTGTCTGGGGGTGAACCCATGCAGCTGGGGTTTGCTCGCCTGTCCGAGGGGGAGAGGGTACTCCGGAGACGCGAGGGCCGATGCATGTACTGTGGTCTCGGTGGGCATTTTCGGTTGGCATGCCCGAACCGTCCGGGAAACGCTCGCACCTGAGATCCTGTCGGGGGCAGATCTTGGGTGGAGTCTCCTCGTCCCCGGTTTCCCGTGTTGACAAACCACTGATTACTGTTGTCCTCCCCTGGGTCGGGGGCTCGGTGACGACCCAGGCGTTGGTGGACTCTGGTGCTGGTGTTTTGTTCATTGATAGTGTGTTCGCTGCCGCCAATTCCATTCCTCTGCAGCCTCGAGGTTCCCCACTGGCTCTTTAGGCGATAGACGGCAGACCCCTTCTGCCGCCACACGTGACTCAGGAGACCCTTCCAGTGGGGATGGCCATTGGTGCCGTCGGTCTGTCTCCAGGTTATTTCGTCTCCACACTACTCGGTGGTCTTGGGGTACCCCTGGCTCCAGAAGCATAATCCGACTTTCGATTGGAGATCGGCCGAGATCCTCTCGTGGTCACCGCAGTGTGGGGCTAGTTGCATCCATGGGCCTGTCAAGTTGCTGTGTACTTCCTCGGACTCTCTGTTGCCTCCTGAATACGAGGAGTACCGGGATGTATTCGATAAGGTGCGTGCGGTTGCCCTACCTCCGCACCGCCCATACGATTGTGCCATAGAGTTACAATCTGGTGCCGTTCCTCCTCGTGGCAAAGTCTATCCACTGTCGGTAGCGGAGAATGAGGCCATGGAGGAGTACGTGAGGGAGGCGCTTTCACGCGGACACATTCGCAAATCCTCGTCCCCGGCAGGGGCTGGATTTTTCTTTATGAAAAAGAAGGGCGGTGAGTTGAGGCCTTGCATCGATTACAGGGGTCTCAATCGCATCACGATCAAGAACGCTTACCCGATACCCTTGATTTCCGAGCTGTTCGATCGCCTCAAAGGGGCCACGGTCTTTACCAAACTCGACCTGAGGGCGGCATATAACCTGGTAAGGATCAAGGCGGGCGATGAGTGGAAGACCGCGTTTAACACCAGGACCGGTCATTATGAATCCTTGGTTATGCCCCTTGGGTTGTACAATGCGCCCGCAGTCTTCCAGGAATTCATCAACGATGTTTTCCGTGACCTGTTGCAGCAGTGTGTGGTGGTCTATTTGGATGACATCTTGGTATATTCTGAATCCATGGAGGCCCACATTCTGGATGTCAGACGAGTGTTGCAACGGTTACGAGAGAACAAGCTGTTCAGTAAGCTTGAGAAATGCGAATTTCACCGATCCCAGGTAACCTTCTTAGGTTACATCATTTCCGCTGAGGGGTTCTCCATGGATCCTGAGAAGGTTTCGGCTGTCTTACAGTGGCCCCAGCCCAGTGGTCTTCGTGCCCTGCAGCGCTTTTTGGGCTTCGCCAATTATTATCGGAAGTTCATCAGGGACTTTTCCATGCTAGCCAAGCCTCTCACGGATCTGACCAGGAAGGGCAGTAATCCCCAGGTCTGGCCGCTCGAGGCCATCCGAGCTTTTGAGGCTCTAAAGTCCGCCTTTGTGTCGGCTCCGATTCTGTCGCATCCCAACCCTGGGTTGCCTTTTGTCCTCGAGGTGGACGCGGCTGAGACGGGAGTAGGCGCCCTCCTGTCTCAGCGTAGAACACCAGAGGGTCCTCTGCTTCCTTGTGGGTTTTACTCCCGGAAACTGTCTTCCGCGGAGTGCAACTATCAGATTGGTGACAGGGAGTTATTGGCCATCGTGCAGGCCCTTAAAGAATGGAGGCACTTGCTCGAGGGCTCGGTGGTTCCGGTTCTCATCCTGATGGACCACAAGAATCTGACCTACCTCTCTGAGGCCAAGAGATTGACACCACGTCAGGCCAGATGGGCTCTGTTCTTGTCACGTTTTAATTACGTGGTCTCCTACCTACCCGGTTCCAAGAACATCAGAGCGGATGCCTTATCACGGCAGTACTCCGAGCTGTCCGGGGAGGAGTCGATTCCGACTTCGGTCATACCTCCGAATCAGATCCTGGCCGCCATTCGCACCAGCCTGACCTCTCCCCTGGGTGAGCAGATTTTGGCGGCTCAATCTGGTGCTCCCTCTGGGAGACCCAACGGCAGATGTTTTGTGCCTGAGGAGTTGCGCACTCGGTTGTTGCGAACCTACCATAACTCCAAGGCCGCGGGGCATCCTGGAAAGAATCAGCTTTCCTGGGCTGTTTCACGTCTGTTCTGGTGGCCTTCTCTACGTTCCGACATCGCCGCATATGTAGCGGCATGCTCCGTTTGTGCCCAGAGTAAGTCCCCTCGGCACCTTCCGTTGGGCCTTTTGCAACCCATAGCCACCGGGGAGCGTCCATGGTCACACCTGGGGATGGATTTCATTGTGGACCTCCCTGCATCCCGAGGCCATACGGTCATTCTCATGATTGTGGATCGGTTTTCCAAAATGTGCCACTGTGTTCCTCTCAAGAAGTTACCCTCTGCACAAGAGTTGGCCTCGATTTTTGCCAGGGAGGTCTTCCGGTTGCACGGTTTGCCCAAGGAGATTGTGTCGGATCGGGGGAGTCAGTTTGTGTCCAGGTTCTGGCGCGCCTTTTGCTCCCAGTTGGGGATTCATCTCACTTTCTCCTCGGCCTACCACCCTCAGTCCAATGGGGCCGCAGAACGATCCAATCAGGCCTTGGAGCAATTCCTTCGTTGCTATGTCTCCGATCACCAAGACAATTGGGTTGACCTCCTGCCTTGGGCTGAGTTTGCCAGGAACACGGCGGTGAACTCTTCCTCTGGGACGTCTCCCTTCATGGCCAATTATGGGTTCCAACCTGCCGTGTTACCGGAGGTATTCTCTCCCCAGGATATTCCGGCTGTGGAGGATCACCTTTCCGTCCTACGTGCTTCTTGGGTACAGATCCAGAGGTCCCTTGAGGTCTCTGCTCAGCGCCAGAGACTCCAGGCTGATCGCAGACGAGTGCCCGCTCCTTCCTACCAGGTCGGAGACCGCGTATGGTTGTCCACCCGCAACCTCAACCTTCGAGTGCCCACTCCCAAGCTGGCGCCTTGCTTTGTTGGTCCCTTCCGAGTGCTTCGCAGGGTAAACCCGGTAGCCTATGCCCTTGCGCTTCCTCCTGGCATGCGGATCTCCAACGTGTTTCATGTCTCCCTGTTGAAGCCACTGGTGTGTAATCGTTTCACTTCCTCGGTTCCTCGGCCTCGTCCGGTCCAAGTGGGCAATCGTGAGGAGTATGAGGTGAGCAATATCCTGGACTCACGCCTGGTCCGCGGTCGGGTGCAGTTTTTGGTCCATTGGCGTGGTTATGGTCCAGAGGAGCGTTCCTGGGTTCCCTCCGCAGATGTCCATGCTCCCGCCTTGCTCCGAGCCTTCCACGCACGCTTCCCTCAGAAACCGTTCTTTACTCCGCGGAGGAGGGGCCCTTGAGGGGGAGGTACTGTCATGGTCTTACCTTCTTGCTGTTCTCCTTCGTTTGACATGTGCTGGCGGCCATCTTGGTTTCTGGGTTTCTTGTAGCCTCCCACCCTGCGGCTTCTCCTTCCCACTGGGAGGAGCTGGATGCCCAGCTCATACATATAGGAGGTCTGTGGCTTCAGTTCCTTGCTTGGTCCTCCTGTGTTCACATGCTTCTAAGACTGCAGCTGCTTCTGGTTCCTGATCCTGGCTTCGTCTGACTACCCTTCTGGTTCCTGATCCTGGCTTCGTCTGACTACCCTGCTGGTTCCTGATCCAGGCTTCGTCTGACTACCCTGCTGGTTCCTGATCCTGGCTTCGTCTGACTACCCTTCTGGTTCCTGACCTCTGGATTCGCAAGACCCTGCTTCGGTTTAGCCATCCGTTTGGACTTTTGCCTTACAGCTTGATTTTCAATAAAGCCTTCTTATTTTCCCTTATCTCTTGTTGTACGTCTGGTTCATGGTTCCATGACAGCAGCCTAGCGGTGATTTACAAATCCTATCTCATCCTTAACAAACCAACTCTACAGAGCACACTGCCATTCATGGAAACACTCACACTTCAACTCCAAACAACACCCTAGGACACTATACACATACTACTATGTTACAGACCACCGGGACCAAAGACACACCTCCTCACACCTTTCACCTTTCATTTCTACACTCACCTTGAAAAACAAAAACCTTCTGCTACTCAGGGACTTCACTCTCTGGGCCAACTTCTCCCAGGACCCCATCACCACTGCCTGCATCAGCCAACTGGAAACACTAGGTCTGCAACAATTGATAAGGGCTCCCACACACGTTTTGGGCCACATCCTCGACCTCATCTTCAAACAAAACATCAACATCAACACTCTAGACAACATGCCACTGTCATGGACGGACCACCACACCATCAAATTCAAAATAACCACTGACACCGTTTGCCAAAACCCACCACACTTAAAAACTACACACTGGACAAGATCACAGAAGAAATTATACTCGCAACTTTTCAAAACCACACTATCCAACAAAATAGCTGCGCTAACACAAAACTGCACAACTGAAGACACACTTAACGCCCTTAACACAGCACTACTACAGACAGCAGATACATTTGCATCAATACATAGAGCACCCACCCGTAAAAACAATTCAGGTTGGTTCAACGACTCCCTTACTTCACTGAAAAAAGAACGTAGAAGAGCTGAAAGAGCCTGGAGAAGGAACCCAACAACGGAACACCACGCAAATTACAAATCACTCACCAAAAAATACTACAAAGCCATCTTCATCGCAAAAAAAAGAACACTTCTCCAAGTGTTTGAAGAGTTTGCTCCCGCAAACTCTTCAAACTAGTCGCTCAGACTATGAACCCTACCTGTCTAGAGCCTCCAGCAAATGAAACACAAGAATTCTGAAATGAGTTATCCGACTTTTTCATTGACAAAATCACAGAACATAGCAAGCAACCCCACCCGGGTAAGGCAAGGAGACAAAAACCACACAAATATTTTACAATCACCAAGATTTACCCTGGTCCCAATCACCATCGATAACCCTAAAACCATCATCAGAAGCCTTCGAGACAGCACATCCCCAAATGAAATTATTCCCACAAAACTTCTGAAAGAATGCACCAACATTCTGGCTCCCACCATAACACACCTCATAAACCAGTCATTCAAAGAAGGAATAGTCCCGATCTCCCTCAAGTAAGGCATAATTAAACCCCTTCTAAAGAAACCCAACTGCGACCCCAAAGACCCAAACTACCGCAGACAGGTCACAAGTCTCAACACCATCTCTAAGATTATCGAGAAAGCAGTAGTACAACAGCTACAACCCCATCTGGACACCCATCTTTTGGACCCAATACAATCTGGTTTCCGTCCTGGCCACGGGACAGAAACGGCGCTCCTCAAAATCTGGGATGATGCCCTCGAAGCAGCAGATGAAGGAGAATCATGTCTCCTGGTGCTGCTGGACCTCAGCGCAGCTTTCGATACAGTAGATCATCAAACCCTGCTCACTTGTCTCACAGAAGTAGCCGGAGTCACAGACTCGGACCTACCCTGGCTCACATCCTTCCTGGAGAACCGATCTCAGAAAGTGAAATTAGGAGCTTTCATCTCAGAAGCGCGTGAAGTCACAAGCGGAGTCCCTCAAGGATCACCCCTGTTGCCCGTGCTCTTCAACATCTACCTCCGACCACTCCTCAAAATCATCAGCAACCAGGAGACCTGCTCTATCACTCCTACGCTGATGACACTCAACTTTACTTACATATCACCAACACAAAAGACCAATATCACGCCTTGGAAATCTGCCTCTCATTGATTGATGACTGGATGACTGAGAGCTCCCTCAAACTCAACGGTTCCAAAACAGAACTCCTCTTCCTCCATGCAAACCGAAACAAAAACCATAGCACGATGTGCACGCCACCCACTATCCTCAGACAAACCATCACTCCCAGCACCAAAGCCAAAAGCCTCGGAGTCATTTTTGACTCAGACATGACAATTAATGCAGAAATAGTATCAGTAGACAGCGGATCCCACCACCTTCTCCGCCTGCTGCGTAGACTCATCCCTTTCATTCCTGAAGGAGACGCAGCAGCAGTAGTTGGGACAACAATCAATTCCCGACTCGACTATGCAAACTCCCTCTACCTAGGACTTCCTAAATCCCAAATTTCACATCTACAAGTCGTCCAGAACACAGCCGCCAGACTCATAACAGGAAAAAAAAAAACTGTGAATCTATCACCCCGTCCCTGAGAACCCTTCATTGGCTACCAGTGAAGGATCGGATCACATTCAAGACCCTCTGCCTCACCCACAAATGTACACAAGGGAAAGCCCCCCAATACCTCTGCAACAAAATAAAGCACTACACCCCAGGTTGCTCCCTCCGGTCAGCTAACCAGAACCTCCTCCATATCCCTAAGACCCATTACAATTTAAAAGGCAAACAAATGTTCGCAGTCCAAGGTCCCCAGCTATGGAACACTCTACCCGCGAAGATCCGCTCAGAAGAAAACCATCTGGCCTTCAGGAAGAAGCTCAAGACCCACCTCTTCTGAAGGCAAAGGCAGACAATGGCTGCAAAAGCGCCTCGAGGCGATTCAGTTCGCAATTGTAGCGCTATACAAGTTATTCATTCATTCATGCTGCTTGTGGCCACATCACCACTGAAGCCAGTCTTTGGCTGTAGCAGTACTAGTGATGAGTGAATCAAAGTCCTCAGGAGTTGCGAGCGAATGGATCAGGTATTACTTTTTTAAAATATTTTACACTCTGTTATTAATGTCAGATCATGTATGAATGTGACATCAGAGGGGTACAATGACAGTGATCGGCGCAACCGATGCTCCCTGTTATTGCACCCACTACTTCCAAAGAAATGCGCTTTGTGATGAAGTAATTAGTTAAGAAGCAGATTTTTTTGCAAAATTCGGCAAAGCAAACAAATCAAATTTTTATATACTTCGCTCATCACTATGTTACCATACTAATGGCTAGTGTTGAGCTAGCATGCTTGGCCGAATATCAGTTCGACTTGAGCATTGCTTTGCTCGGCACATAGTGGTACTCGGCGCAATGCTCGATGCTCCTTCCCGCAAGATTTGCGGCTGCTAAGCAGCCCAAAAACGTGCAGGTAAGTACTGCCCTCACTGTAATGCCAGTAGCCACGTTGGCATTAAAGCTGGCATTAAAGTGATTGGCTAGCCGGAACACGTCATCAGTTAAATTATTTGAGCCACATTTCCTGTGTAAATTGTGCACATCCTTAAAATATCAATGACATCCAGTGCACTTTTTCCGTAGAAGGTGTCCACTGCAGACAATTATTATCCGCGCCAGATCGCTTGCTTAGAGTGTGCTCATCCCTAACATATCAGTGACCTCCAGTGCAGTTTTTCCGTAGATGGTGTCCTCTGCAGACAGTTAAATTATCCACGCCACATGTACTGTTTAAAGTGTGCGCATCCCTAAAATATCAGTGACATCCAGTGCACTTTTTCCGTAAATGGTGTCCCCTGCCAACAGTTAAATTGTCCACGCCACATGTACTGTTTAAAGTGTGCACATCCCTAATATATCAGGGACATCCAGTGCACTTTTTTCCATAGATGGTGTCCCCTGCTGACAGTTAAATTATCCGCGCCACATATCCTGTTTAAAGTGTGCGCTTCCCTAAAATATCAGTGACATCCAGTACACTTTTTCTGCAGACAGTGTCCACCGGAGACAGTTAAATTATCCACGGCACATCTCCTGTTTAAAGTGTGCGCATCCCTAAAATATCTGAGACAACAAGTGCACTTTTCCCGTAGACAGTGTCCGCTGCAAACACTTAAATTATCCGTGCCACATCTCCTGTTTAAAGTGTTCGCATCCCTAAAATATCAGTGACATCCAGTGAATTTTTTAAATAAACGGTGTCTGCTGCTGACAGTTAAATTATCCGCGCCACATCTCCTGTTTAAAGTGTGCACATTCCTAAAATTTCAGTGACATCCAGTACACTTTTTCCGTAGACTGTGGCCCCTGCAGACGGTTAAATTATTTGCGCCACATCTCCTGTTTAAGGTGTGCACATCCTTAAAATATCAGTGACATCCAGTACAGTTCTTCTGTAGACGGTGTCCGATGTGGACAGTTAAATTATCCGCATTACGTCTCCTTTTTAAAGTATGAGCATCCATAAAATATCAGTAACATCCAGTGCACTTTTTCCGTAGATGGTGTCCCCTGCGGAAATTTAAATTATGTGTGCCACATCTCCTGTTTAAAATGTGCGCATCCCTAAAATATTAGTGACATCCAGTGCATATTTTCCGTAGACGGTGTCCGCTGCGGACAGTTAAATTATCTGCGCCACATCTCCTGTTTAAAGTGTGCGCATCCCTAAAATATCTGTGACATCCAGTACACTTTTTCTGTAGACACTGCGAACTGTCACATTATCTGTGGTACCTGTCCTGTATAATGTTTCCTCTTCACAAATACCATTGCAAAAAATTTTGGTACATACATTTCCAAATCTTACGCTACTGTATGTGTGACATACTTTCTAGCATATATCACATTTTAAATAAATAAAGTGAGCAGTAAGGGACGGGGACGTGGCCGTGATGCTGATGGTGCACTCATAGGCTGTTGCCCTGGGAGCGGAGAAATAGTGCCTGCTGCCAGAGCACAAGAAAAACAATCATCCAAGATACCTAGCTTTATGTCCCAGTTTGCAGGGTGGCACAGGGCACCACTCTTGAAGTCAGCCTAGTGCGAGCAGGTGGTCTTGCAGCAGATAATGCTTCCAGTCAGTAAAGGACCACCTGACTTCCACCAAGTCAAGTCTCAGGAGTCTGGTCAACACAATCCTCACCCTGATCCTCCTTCCTCCCACCATTTACAGTTTTACAGTAGGGCCACTTGGATATTCCGGAGACCTCTTTTCATCACCATTACTTGATTTGGCCCTCTTGCCAATAACCCTTGAAGCACCATTACTGTCACAAGAGGTTTATGAAGAGGATGGGACACAGTTATCAATCACTGAGGTTGTGGTTAGGTCAACAAATCAGAAGGATGATCAGAGTGAGGAAGTGGGAGAGGAGGTGGTGGACGATGAGGTTACTGACCCAACAAACCAGGGAAGGTGGAAAACCGACTGAGGACAGCAGTACAGAGGTGGAAGGATCTGCAGCACTGCAACAGGCAGGAAAAGGCAGTGAGGTGGCGAAATAGAGAAGGCGGGCAACACCACACAAGCCCGCAACTGTTCCATGGAGCAAACCCTTGCAGAAATCTCCCATTTCAAGGGGTAGATGTTTTGCAGTATGGTACTTTTTTTAGGAAAGTGCGGACAACAAAAGAATAGTAGTTTGCAACCTGTGCCATATGAAAATGAGCCGGGGCGTGAACACAAGCAACCTCACCACCACCAGCATGAACATGGCATCCAAGCCCCGTAATAAGTGGGACAAACGTCTGGGTCCACAATCTGTGTCTGTGGGTCACACCACTGCCTCCTCTTTCCCTGTGTTATGTGCTGGCCAAACCCCTGTCAAAGGTGCAGGCCCAGATGCATCCCATCCTGCACCTGGACCTTCTCAAGCAACATCCACTTCCGTTTCCCAGTGCAGCGTACAAATTTCTTTACCCTAGACATTTGAAAGCAAGAGCAAATACCTAGCCACCCTCCCACAGGCCATAGCACTAAATGCAGACATCCGAATGGATCGTTGCCGTCACAGGGATGTGCAATTGTCCCCAGGTTATCTAGATTCACCAAACGGCAGCAGGCCCTCGTCCATAATGTTTTAGATGGTCAGATCAGCAGTGCCTCTTCCTTGTAATTGGCAGCACTTGCATTTTATATACAAGTAAATATACAGGAAAGAATGTTTCCTATCAATTTTTCCTCTAAAATCGGGGAGTCCAGGATGCATCCAGACATCCTCCCCATGCTGTTCCAGAACCATTTCGGTGGTGTTTCCATAAATTTCTGACATTTTCCTATGAACCAGGCACCCTCCTCTCTTCAGAGCAGGGGGTACCTGGTTTAATACTCGGGTTCTCCCATTGACTTCCATTATACTTGGGTGCTTTGTCAAGCACCCGAACATCCCTATGTGTTCGGCCCGAGCCCCGAGCACCAGAGCACTACGGTGCTTGATCAAAACTACTAATTGCCAACCGGATGTAAACACTGCGGGGATCAGAAGATGGAGACAGATAGGGAAGAACAGGGGAGTGAGCGGAATGGAGCATGAAAACATAAATGCTTCATTTCAGGGTGTATGCTGTGGGAACTTGATAAAAAATAATTATTACTGGAAAACTTTTCTAAAGACTCCAGTTTCTCCTAAAATAAATTCAGTACAATATAGCTTTTCACATTACCACTGGGTGGTTATACATAGTATAGACACCATGTGAAAAGAGTATCACAAACTCATTATTTTATTCAAAGCTGGCCATCTTGCGGCACAAATCTTAGGATATGTTAAAAGTTAAAGACCCCACACACCTAAGTGTCACAAACTTACCTATCTAGGTTCCAGCACTGCGATCTCTGGCTTTGTTGCAGCCATGCCAAGTGAGACACGCTGCCGAGCCATACCACCTGTGATGTGCTGCATGGCCACGCTCCTCGGTTATGCATCAGCATCCTTAGCAACAGGATGCAATGCTATTTTTCCCCACAGGGGGCGTGTGCTGGAGGAGACTAGCAGTGGGCTGATTGCTCAGCTTATCTATTCCTGTGTGCTAGTGTTGACTAATGGAGCGCCGAGTCATGACCTATGAGGTTCTGATCCTGGAACTCGGTGCTCTATTCAAATCCCTGGCCTTATTCCAGTACAAGTGGCATACTTTAATAATACATTTGGCCCAATATCTTCTAAAGCTTTTGTTTGGATAAAAGTTGACATTTAAGGATAATGGTAAACAGGTGACCATACAAAGTAAAGTCAACATAATAATTTTTGATAATGGAGTTATTCGTAGTCAGTCAGGTTAGATTAAGTTTATAGATGCCAATGCAATTTATTACCTGTGAATTTACAGAATAAGTGAATGTTGATGAGGTGATGACAGTATTAGCATATATATATATATATATATATATATATATACCAATTTGGCAAGAATTTCTCTTGCATAACAGATGACTACACCTAAGGCTACTTTCACACTTGCTGCAGGACGGATCCGACAGGCTATTCACCATGTCGGATCCGTCCTTCCGCTATTTCGCCATGCCACCGGACCGCCACTCCGTCCCCATTGACTATAATGGGGACTGGGCGGAGCTCTGGCGCAGCATTGCAGTGCATGGCGAAAGGCCACCGGACTAAAAGTCCTGCATGTCCAACTTTTTAGTCTGGCGGGCTCTCACAGCGAACTGCCGTACTGCGCCGGAGTGCCGCCCTGTCCCCATTATAGTCAATGGGGACGGAGCGGTGGGTCCGGTGGCACGGAAAAATAGCGGAAGGACGGATCCGACAGGGTGAACAGCCTGTCGGATCCATCCTACCGCAAGGGTGAAAGTACCCTAAGTAGTGGCTGAATATATTCAACATTTCACACTCTGTTTTTGCCAAACTTCCATTGGCCTGTATCCATTTTTCATATCATAAACAGGGGCTGACCAAGCGTAAGCAATGACGTACATACACTCATTGACATAACAAAATAACGCACCGAGAGGGAATTGTTGGAAACGAATGAAAGTTTATACGTTTTATAGTTAATACTATAATGATGATATATGTAAGTGATTACAATATTAGAATGAAAAGATACATTTATTGAGGAAAACTGTACAACTGAAAAAAAGCTCTAGTACCCTGTTACCCTTCTCTAGTTGGGATACCAGATTAAATAAAGTTTGCCATGGAGGCATACATGGAGGTTTAAAAAAATATATATACTCATCCACTTGATCGTAGAGAGGCTTTCTGTTCCCATCTTGATTGAAGAAAACCTGCCAAAGGACCTTTGGTGAGCGTATTGACTATACCACGTGATCACGCTGTCCATGTGCGGTGACGTTAGCATTTTTTTTTTATTTCAGCCACCATTTTAGGAAAATTGTATTAATTACCACAAAGTGCAAGGAAATTTATCTTTGTGGCAAATCAAATTTTTCCAGAAATTCAGATCAAAGTCCAGTTCAGATATTTTGTTTCACCTAAATCATAGTGTTTCTACACAGTTTAAAAAAAAGACTCGTACTGAACAGTCACCTCTCAAATCTGAACACTGTGCACAACACTAAAGCACTAATAAGGTATGGTTTTCTTCCAGGTGAATGAATCATTACCAATCCAGTTATTTTTGGACAATTTGATGATTCAGTCGTACTGATTAGCACGACATCTAGACTGGCGCTATTATTATACAGAAACCTCTTGATGTCTAAAATAAATGTAATAAACTTCAGCCATCCAATTTTCGTATGTAAGATACACCACTTTCTGCCTCATTTTTCCAGTTGTCCTTTTTCGGTCTAGGGAAATGCTCCTTTATTGTTAAAATCAGTCAAAAATGTTTCTGCTTTGTCAACAGATAATTGTGCTATACTAGAAGAATATTATGTCTTATGAGCAGAGTCAGGCCTGATGTACGTGACCATGTCCATAATTTGACTATTTTGCGATTCTGTATGTGCATAATTTGTTAATTTGTGTACTGCAATGCATCTGTGTGAAAACTTTGTTTACAGTCCATAAAAAATGTATCTTTTGGTCATCTGGTTGTCCCAATCTACTGTATGTAGAGATGTCTGTTAGATTCCTCTGCTTGGCTAGCTTTGGTTTCTGGCAACTCTTGGCTTGTAAACTTATCCAAAAATCCTGTGGATCTTGCCTTCCTATTCTGGTTTCTTTCTCAGTGATTTGGACAGGATATGCAGAGACTGGAAGAACTGAAGAGGAGATATTGTGTTCAATGAGCCAGGAAAGGACACTTCCATACTCTGTACTAGTGTTGAGTTAAGTGCACTTTGGATCATAGATCCAAAGTTGCCTCATTCAAAACTTTGAATGCTGTACTGAATTTAAATGTATGGCCTTCACTGGGTTGAAATTAAATAAGTCCAAGTGAAGAACTTCAGCATTCGATTTTACAACTTGAAAACTTCAATCCGAAGTTAGCTTCGGATGGCAGTTAAAATTGTTTTCAAGTTGTAAAATTGAATGCCGAAGTTCTTCACCGAAGTCTCACCTTGGCAGAGCACATACATTTGAAAGCTTTACGGAGAAAGGTTTTATTAATCTTGATAAGGATAAATTTTAAAGCCAGTACATTCCAGAAATTATAAAAAGTCCTGAGAAATGAAAGAGCCCACCCACTTAATGGGCTTAATATTTTGATTGGAAAGTAGGTGAAGAATTATCCACATTTTGTACTTATTCAGTCACATAAGTCTTTTGTTGCCTAGTTCAGAGCCTGAGGGATTCATTTCTGCACCAGCCCCTCATACCCTACAATAGGTAAAATTCTGTATACGTTTTGCCAGGGACATTACAATTAGGTAAGTACTGTAATATACTGTAAGACGTCCCTTAAGCCTCCAAATTAAAGTACAGTCTTCCAACTGGAAAGTTTTAGAATGGAAACAGTGAACGATTGATAAGGTGAGTATTTTGCTATGTTCTGGGCCTTGAAAAAGTCAATCAGACAACCCCTTTAACCCGTTAATGCTGATTTGTATTTTCTTTTTTTTCCTTCCCACCTTCCAAGAGCTACATCTTTTTAAACTTTTTATTCACATATGAGCACTTAATTTTTGACAGGACAACTTTTTTTTTTAATGGCAACATTTAATTTACCAGATGTATTGCCATCTTCTGACACCCATAACTTTTTATATTTCCATCTACATTGTATGAGGGCTTGTTTTTTTTCTGAGGCAAGCTGTAATTTGTATTGGTATTATATTGGGGTATGACTTTTGATCACTTTTTATTCCACTTTTTGGGGGGGCAAGGTGACCAAAAATAGTGAATTCAAAAATAGTGAATTACATGTATTTTTCCATTCCATTATGTTTTATTTATTTATTTTGATTTTAATGTAATTTAAGTTTCCTTAGGGGACTTGAGCATGCGCTGTTCAGATAGTTTGTATCATAGACTGCAATAGAATACTATTGCAGTCTAAAAGATTTTTCGAGGTTGCCTTTGAAGACCCGCCAAATATACAGTTTAGTAAGCATTTTACTTTGACAGGCCTGGGAGTCTTCACAAAGCTCTAGGCTGTCATAGTAACAGATTTGATCCCTGTGATTTTCCTGCAGGGACTCCGACCAGAAGACACAGTGAAACACCAACCTCTATCTAAATACTCAGATGTCACAATTTAATGTAGCATCTGAGGGACTAAATGACCTGGATCAGAATCTCAAATCCTGGTCTTTGTGGCCACATATGAAGCAGGCTCAGCTCGTGAGTCTGGCCCATACATTTCCTGCACCAAATATCATACATTGTGCAGTTAAAGGGAGGTGAAATTTTTGGAATCAAATATATAATGCTCTGCTTTCCACTCTATACAACCAATAACTGCATGACTGGTTTGAACTAGAGTTGAGCGAACACCTGGATGTTCGGGTTCGAGAAGTTCGGCCGAACATCCCGGAAATGTTCGGGTTCGGGATCCGAACCCGATCCGAACTTCGTCCCGAACCCGAACCCCATTGAAGTCAATGGGGACCCGAACTTTTCGGCACTAAAAAGGCTGTAAAACAGCCCAGGAAAGAGCTAGAGGGCTGCAAAAGGCAGCAACATGTAGGTAAATCCCCTGCAAACAAATGTGGATAGGGAAATGAATTAAAATAAAAATTAAATAAATAAAAATTAACCAAAATCAATTGGAGAGAGGTTCCATAGCAGAGAATCTGGCTTCCCGTCACCCACCACTGGAACAGTCCATTCTCAGATATTTAGGCCCCGGCACCCAGGCAGAGGAGAGAGGTCCCGTAACAGAGAATCTGTCTTCATGTCAGCAGAGAATTAGTCTGCATGTCATAGCAGAGAATGAGGCTTCACGTCAGCCACCACTGCAACAGTCCATTGGCATATATTTAGGCCCAGCACCCAGGCAGAGGAGGGAGGTCCCGTAACAGAGAATCTGTCTTCATGTCAGCAGAGAATTAGTCTGCATGTCATAGCAGAGAATGAGGCTTCACGTCAGCCACCACTGCAACAGTCCATTGGCATATATTTAGGCCCAGCACACACACAGGCAGAGGAGAGAGGTCCCGTAACAGAGAATCTGGCTTCATGTCAGCAGAGAATCAGTCTGCATGTCATAGCAGAGAATGAGGCTTCACGTCAGCCACCACTGCAACAGTCCATTGGCATATATTTAGGCCCAGCACACACACAGGCAGAGGAGAGAGGTCCCGTAACAGAGAATCTGGCTTCATGTCAGCAGAGAATCAGTCTGCATGTCATAGCAGAGAATGAGGCTTCACGTCAGCCACCACTGCAACAGTCCATTGGCATATATTTAGGCCCAGCACCCAGGCAGAGGAGGGAGGTCCCGTAACAGAGAATCTGTCTTCATGTCAGCAGAGAATTAGTCTGCATGTCATAGCAGAGAATGAGGCTTCACGTCAGCCACCACTGCAACAGTCCATTGGCATATATTTAGGCCCAGCACACACACAGGCAGAGGAGAGAGGTCCCGTAACAGAGAATCTGGCTTCATGTCAGCAGAGAATCAGTCTGCATGTCATAGCAGAGAATGAGGCTTCACGTCAGCCACCACTGCAACAGTCCATTGGCATATATTTAGGCCCAGCACACACACAGGCAGAGGAGAGAGGTCCCGTAACAGAGAATCTGGCTTCATGTCAGCAGAGAATCAGTCTGCATGTCATAGCAGAGAATGAGGCTTCACGTCAGCCACCACTGCAACAGTCCATTGGCATATATTTAGGCCCAGCACCCAGGCAGAGGAGGGAGGTCCCGTAACAGAGAATCTGTCTTCATGTCAGCAGAGAATTAGTCTGCATGTCATAGCAGAGAATGAGGCTTCACGTCAGCCACCACTGGAACAGTCCATTCTCAGATATTTAGGCCCCGGCACCCAGGCAGAGGAGAGAGGTCCCGTAACAGAGAATCTGTCTTCATGTCAGCAGAGAATTAGTCTGCATGTCATAGCAGAGAATGAGGCTTCACGTCAGCCACCACTGCAACAGTCCATTGGCATATATTTAGGCCCAGCACCCAGGCAGAGGAGAAAGGTCCCGTAACAGACAATCTGGCTTCATGTCAGCAGAGAATCAGTCTTCATATCATAGCAGAGAATCAGGCTTCACGTCACCCACCACTGTAAGAGTCAATTTTCATAAATTTAGGCCCAGAACCCAGGCAGAGGAGAAAGGTCCCGTAACAGACAATCTGGCTTCATGTCAGCAGAGAATCAGTCTTCATATCATAGCAGAGAATCAGGCTTCACGTCACCCACCACTGTAAGAGTCAATTTTCATAAATTTAGGCCCAGAACCCAGGCAGAGGAGAAAGGTCCCGTAACAGACAATCTGGCTTCATGTCAGCAGAGAATCAGTCTTCATATCATAGCAGAGAATCAGGCTTCACGTCACCCACCACTGTAAGAGTCAATTTTCATAAATTTAGGCCCAGAACCCAGGCAGAGGAGAAAGGTCCCGTAACAGACAATCTGGCTTCATGTCAGCAGAGAATCAGTCTTCATATCATAGCAGAGAATCAGGCTTCACGTCACCCACCACTGTAAGAGTCAATTTTCATAAATTTAGGCCCAGAACCCAGGTAGAGGAGAAAGGTCCCGTAACAGACAATCTGGCTTCATGACAGCAGAGAATCAGTCTGCATGTCATAGCAGAGAATCAGGCTTCACGTCAGCCACCACTGCAACAGTCCATTGTCATAAATTTAGGCCCAGCACCCAGGCAGAGGAGAGAGGTCCCGTAACAGACAATCTGGCTTCATGTCAGCAGAGAATTAGTCTGCATGTCATAGCAGAGAATCAGGCTTCATGTCAGCCACCACTGCAACAGTCCATTGGCATATATTTAGGCCTAGCACACAGGCAGAGGAGAGGTTCATTCAACTTTGGGTAGCATCGCAATATAATGGTAAAATGAAAATAAAAATAGGATTGAATGAGGAAGTGCCCTGGAGTCCAATAATATATGGTTATGGGGAGGTAGTTAATGTCTAATCTGGACAAGGGACGGACAGGTCCTGTGGGATCCATGCCTGGTTCATTTTTATGAACGTCAGCTTGTCCACATTGGCTGTAGACAGGCGGCTGCGTTTGTCTGTAATGACGCCCCCTGCCGTGCTGAATACACGTTCAGACAAAACGCTGGCTGCCGGGCAGGCCAGCACCTCCAAGGCATAAAAGGCTAGCTCTGGCCACGTGGACAATTTAGAGACCCAGAAGTTGAATGGGGCCGAACCATCAGTCAGTACGTGGAGGGGTGTGCACACGTACTGTTCCACCATGTTAGTAAAATGTTGCCTCCTGCTAACACGTTGCGTATCAGGTGGTGGTGCAGTTAGCTGTGGCGTGTTGACAAAAGTTTTCCACATCTCTGCCATGCTAACCCTGCCCTCAGAGGAGCTGGCCGTGACACAGCTGCCTTGGCGACCTCTTGCTCCTCCTCTGCCTTGGCCTTGGGCTTCCACTTGTTCCCCTGTGACATTTGGGAATGCTCTCAGTAGCGCGTCTACCAACGTGCGCTTGTACTCGCGCATCTTCCTATCACGCTCCAGTGCAGGAAGTAAGGTGGGCACATTGTCTTTGTAGCGTGGATCCAGCAGGGTGGCAACCCAGTAGTCCGCACAGGTTAAAATGTGGGCAACTCTGCTGTCGTTGCGCAGGCACTGCAGCATGTAGTCGCTCATGTGTGCCAGGCTGCCCAGGGGTAAGGACAAGCTGTCCTCTGTGGGAGGCGTATCGTCATCGTCCTGCCTTTCCCCCCAGCCACGCACCAGTGATGGACCCGAGCTGCGTTGGGTGCCACCCCGCTGTGACCATGCTTCATCCTCATCCTCCTCCACCTCCTCCTCATCCTCGTCCTCCTCGTCCTCCAGTAGTGGGCCCTGGCTGGCCACATTTGTACCTGGCCTCTGCTGTTGCAAAAAACCTCCCTCTGAGTCACTTCGAAGAGACTGGCCTGAAAGTGCTAAAAATGACCCCTCTTCCTCATCCTCCTCCTCCTCCTCCTGGGCCACCTCCTGTTCCATCATCGCCCTAAGTGTTTTCTCAAGGAGACATAGAAGTGGTATTGTAACGCTGATAACGGTGTCATCGCCACTGGCCATGTTGGTGGAGTACTCGAAACAGCGCAACAGGGCACACAGGTCTCGCATGGAGGCCCAGTCATTGGTGGTGAAGTGGTGCTGTTCTGTAGTGCGACTGACCCGTGCGTGCTGCAGCTGAAACTCCACTATGGCCTGCTGCTGCTCGCACAGTCTGTCCAGCATGTGCAAGGTGGAGTTCCACCTGGTGGGCACGTCGCATATGAGGCGGTGAGCGGGAAGGCCGAAGTTACGCTGTAGCGCAGACAGGCGAGCAGCAGCAGGATGTGAACGCCGGAAGCGCGAACAGACGGCCCGCACTTTATGCAGCAGCTCTGACATGTCGGGGTAGTTGTGAATGAACTTCTGCACCACCAAATTCAGCACATGCGCCAAGCAAGGGATGTGCGTCAAATTGGCTAGTCCCAGAGCTGCAACGAGATTTCGCCCATTATCACACACCACCAGGCCGGGCTTGAGGCTCACCGGCAGCAACCACTCGTCGGTCTGTTGTTCTATACCCCGCCACAACTCCTGTGCGGTGTGGGGCCTGTCCCCCAAACATATGAGTTTCAGAATGGCCTGCTGACGTTTACCCCGGGCTGTGCTGAAGTTGGTGGTGAAGGTGTGTGGCTGACTGGATGAGCAGGTGGAAGAAGAGGAGGAGGAAGCCGAGAAGGAGGAGGTGGCAACAGGAGGCAAAGAATGTTGCCCTGCGATCCTTGGCGGCGGAAGGACGTGCGCCAAACAGCTCTCCGCCTGGGGCCCAGCTGCCACTACATTTACCCAGTGTGCAGTTAGGGAGATATAGCGTCCCTGGCCGTGCTTACTGGTCCACGTATCTGTGGTTAGGTGGACCTTGCTACAGATGGCGTTGCGCAGTGCACACTTGATTTTATCGGATACTTGGTTGTGCAGGGAAGGCACGGCTCTCTTGGAGAAGTAGTGCCGGCTGGGAACAACATACTGTGGGACAGCAAGCGACATGAGCTGTTTGAAGCTGTCTGTGTCCACCAGCCTAAATGACAGCATTTCATAGGCCAGTAGTTTAGAAATGCTGGCATTCAGGGCCAGGGATCGAGGGTGGCTAGGTGGGAATTTACGCTTTCTATCAAATGTTTGTGAGATGGAGAGCTGAACGCTGGCGTGTGACATGGTTGAGACGCTTGGTGACGGAGGTGGTGGTGGTGGTGTTGGTGGTACATCCCCTGTTTGCTGGGCGGCAGGTGCCAACGTTCCTCCAGAGGCGGAGGAAGAGGCCGAGGCGGCAGCAGCAGAATAGGCCGAGGCGGCAGCAGCAGAAGAGGTAGCAGGGGGAGCCTGAGTGACTTCCTTGGTTTTAAGGTGTTTACTCCACTGCAGTTCATGCTTTGCATGCAGGTGCCTGGTCATGCAGGTTGTGCTCAGGTTCAGAACGTTAATGCCTCGCTTCAGGCTCTGATGGCACAGCGTGCAAACCACTCGGGTCTTGTCGTCAGCACATTGTTTGAAGAAGTGCCATGCCAGGGAACTCCTTGAAGCTGCCTTTGGGGTGCTCGGTCCCAGATGGCGGCGGTCAGTAGCAGGCGGAGTCTCTTGGCGGCGGGTGTTCTGCTTTTGCCCACTGCTCCCTCTTTTGCTACGCTGTTGGCTCGGTCTCACCACTGCCTCTTCCTCCGAACTGTGAAAGTCAGTGGCACGACCTTCATTCCATGTGGGGTCTAGGACCTCATCGTCCCCTGCATCGTCTTCCACCCAGTCTTGATCCCTGACCTCCTGTTCAGTCTGCACACTGCAGAAAGACGCAGCAGTTGGCACCTGTGTTTCGTCATCATCAGAGACATGCTGAGGTGGTATTCCCATGTCCTCATCATCAGGAAACATAAGTGGTTGTGCGTCAGTGCATTCTATGTCTTTCACCGCTGGGGAAGGGCTAGGTGGATGCCCTTGGGAAACCCTGCCAGCGGAGTCTTCAAACAGCATAAGAGACTGCTGCATAACTTGAGGCTGAGACAGTTTCCCTGGTATGCATGGGGGTGATGTGACAGACTGATGGGGTTGGTTTTCAGGCGCCATCTGTGCGCTTTCTGCAGAAGACTGGGTGGGAGATAATGTGAACGTGCTGGATCCACTGTCGGCCACCCAATTGACTAATGCCTGTACCTGCTCAGGCCTTACCATCCTTAGAACGGCATTGGGCCCCACCATATATCGCTGTAAATTCTGGCGGCTACTGGGACCTGAAGTAGTTGGTACACTAGGACGTGTGGATGTGGCAGAACGGCCACGTCCTCTCCCAGCACCAGAGGGTCCACTAACACCACCACGACCATGTCCACGTCCGCGTCCCTTACTAGATGTTTTTCTCATTGTTATGGTTCACCACAACAACAAATATATTATTTGGCCCAATGTATTGTATTCAAATTCAGCGGGATATAAATTTGAGGCCTAGTATTTAGGCGCTGGGTGACCGGTATGGATTTAGTGACAGAATTAGACTTGGAAATGCACAGAAGCGTGTGTGTGTGAAGTTATTCTGAATGACCCAATGTGCACCTTGAATATTATATACCCTTTTAGGGATAGATTTCAAATAGCTCTGATATAGCAGAAACCACTAAATTATGAAATTGCTAAATTGGGAATTGTACTTCAACCCAGAACAAAAAATGTGCTTTGACGGACACTAAATATCTTGCCAGCAACAACAGTACAACGGTGGGTAACGAGATTTAGAGGGAATT